>NW_022709613.1:237557-302744 GCF_011630105.1 Anneissia japonica | reverse complement strand
AAGTATAAATTGAATAAATATGATATACAGTCAACAGGGTGAGGATGAAAAATTATGATGATTAACAGTTAAGTTTAACTACAATAGACCGATACATAACATATGATTGCAAAATACAATAGCCTATTATACAAGACTTAATTATAGTATAGGGCCTAAGAAAATAATAATTTATTGAACAGTTTTAAAAGTGTTATAAGGTTTAGGCAAATATCAACACCATTTCTTGCATTTCTATTGGCGTCTCATAATAATACATCATCAATAAGACTAATAATTATGATAGGCAGGTGGTTTTCTCAACTAGTTATCATGCAAACAAGTTACAGCTAATACCGGTATTAACACAATTTCTTGCATTTCTATTGGTGTCTCATAATAATATATTATCAATAAGACTACTAATTATGGTAGGCAGGTTGTTTTCTCAACTGGTTACCATGCAAACAAGTTACACAATACCGTGCCTCATTTATGCATCTATTTAATTTTTGTACATTATAATTATACCCTTGAAGTTATTAACCTCATAACTCTATGGCAGAATTAATCGTTTGTATATGATGAGGCTCTAATAGTTCTAAATCAAACGCATAATCAGTTGCGTTTAAAATCCATCATAACTGTAGACCGTCTTCGTGTATAACACGATACCCATTTGAAAGAAATCATAATCCGCCACCTTTTATTTGTCAGTTCGCATCAATGCACTGTATATATGAAGTCTGGGTGTTTCCACTGGTACCTTAATGGCGGATCTAATTTTGTTAGCTATCTACTGCATTCTCAGTGGGTGTAGGAGCAGAGACACCCTGGTGACTTTGGATCAGGGTGTCTTAAGGTCTGATTTTCATTAGAAAGGTAATCCATCGGTAGGCCCTACCTACCTGCAACGTTAATATCAAAATCCAGCTGTCACACAATCATTTAACTAAATCATAATAAAAGATATTAAAACTTGGCGCCAAGAAGTCACACAGAAGCCCACTATATCAGAAGAATTACGAAAATGGGAGGACTATTCTAAGTAATTAAAGGATAAATTTTAAAAAGGTACTGTACTCCATGCGTGAATGCCTTTTGTTGGTGCAACAAGTAGTATAACGCTTATACTATACTTTTAAATAAACTCCCACTTCTAGTAGTTTGTCCTCTCTGAACAATTGATAGACATATTGTCATTGTCTAAAACCTGAATTAATCACTGTAATAGTTTGTCACACTTTAAAGAGCTTATCTAAGCAGAAATTCGAGGATAATACCCTTCCATTACTATAATATTGCCTTTTTATTTCTTTTATGCGAATATCATCGCTCTTAGCGAGATTGTAATGTACTTGGTACACACAATAGACAATATTAGGCTTCCGGTTTAAAGAATTTAAAATCTAGTCGAAGGTTCTTTTTCTTGAACTTGGGCCTACTGCTACAGTACCACTACTATAGCATAATACTGCTGCTACTACTACTGCTACGTACTGCAGCTACATGTCTCTACTAGTACTTCTATTAGTTGCTTGTGGTAATATCACAAAACAAAATGGACTATAAACTTGCAAATATTTTATAATAAATCGTCATGGATAGATCCTTGTACACATATGATTATAAATAATGATTTATGAACTCGACAACAAACTATGTTATGAATGTCTTTGTTTGATGATAAAGAGATGTTGTTGATGATGATTGTTTGATGATGATGTCGATGATGTTGATGATGATGATGATGACGATGTTGATTTTGAAATGTAATTACATGATCTACCAGCACCGTATTATCGGTAACGTACTAGGCCTATCAACATTATGTAAAAGAATAGGCCTAATTCAAAGTAAACATTGTAGATATGACCAATAAAAATCTTTTTGCGGTCTATAGATTCTAGAATAACGAGAAACACCGGCCCTGCAATTATTTCACGTCGGCTCAGATTTGACGTCATCGAAGCGAGAGAAATTGTCCTTATAACAACGAAACATCGTCAGTCATACGGCGTCCACGGCTTCGTATTCAAGCCGAGAGTCAGATCGTCCAGTTTGCACCTGGGCCTTGTAAATTAACTATATTAATCACATCAAATTATGAACTTTTAATTCTGCCAATTAGCTTTGATCATAGCTGTTGAATGGGTCGACAGGAGCGTATATCCATTGGCAACGCCATCGTGAGTTAAAGCGTACACAGACGTAGGCTAAACTTGACCTGTAATGAACGCCAATGGCACATATTAAATTAATAAATGACTATGGTTACAATCCGCTGTTTAAATTGTATTGCACTTTTCACCGACAAACTAGTACAAAATTATGTTTCGAAGAGATATTTCAGCCTACACTTTAGTATAGAATCATAATTTTTCAATCTAATTTACGTGACATTGGATTTTTAACTAAATTGATTTTATAAATTACCTCAAAGTACAAGGTACTATTATACTATTTAAACCAAATGTTAACAGGCTTATCATAATAAATATACAGAATATTATGTATCACCATTTTAAAGAAGTTTTTTTTTTCTCATTGTAGCATAGTGCACTTCCTCCGGCACCACCAATACAAAAAGGTAAATATGAGATTTCTACGCATACCACTAACATACAATAGGCATGTAAGTGTATTATTCATATTATTTATACTATTCACATAATTCATATTATCATTATCATTGATTACCATCAGAGCTTTTAGAGTTAGATCTATAGAAACTATGGTGCAGTTGTATTTCATTTATTCAACATCCGGTTAAAAGCCATTCCAGATAAAAACAAAAAAAATGTTCATTACCTGAGGAGTGCTAAAAGTGCAAGCACTATCAAGTGGCTCTCCTATACAAAACATCTTTACAAAAAATACATATAAAAAACAATATAGAAGATTCAAACACACTTTTTTTAAAAAATAAGAACACATTTTATAAGAACACCAAGGCTAAATTTCTTTGAAATGAGAGCAAAATAAGGACAAACTGAGGATGAGGTAAACTATCAAATGAGGCTTAAAAAATCTAAAACCAACAAATGTTATAACTAAATTAATTTGAAATTCAAAATTCTGAATTACAGAGTTCCTTGACCATATACCAGTACGTAATGAATCAGAAAAGGATGGTATGGGTGCCATATTGGAAGACAATGCCATAATAAACGCAGGTAAGTCCGTCTTAAATCGTTTTACTTTCCACCCACTTTGCTGTTGGTTTTGACATCAGTTCACGTCCGATAATGTTCCGATTGCAAGCACATAATGTATGCATACTTAGATAGCGCACATTCAATTAGTTCCGAAAGGGCTTAACATGTACTTGGTCCAGATAATTCAGAATTAACTCGGTATGTCCTCTAATGAACCCTATTTGACCCGATTGCTGTGCTCTTCTTTAAAGATACAGCCCTTAAGAAAAAAACAAACTCAATAAATTATTAACGCTGTTTTACTATTATTTAAATATATAGATAAATTTCGGCAATTATTCTTTAGGCCTCCTATAATAAAACTGTCAAATGCAGCGGTGCCACAATAGCACCGTACTCTGCCCCGACTCGGCCGTCTTGATTTGTGATAAATGTTCTGATTCTCAGCACTCTTTTTCATTTTACACCAGTGCCCCTTCATGGGGATCTAGGCTTCTTTGGTAAAAATATGCTATAAAATGTAATCAATGTATAATAAAATATTATCATCCAATAATGTTATTTTGATGTCCTAATTTCCAGCAATAGCACAAGGTCTAGAGGAACCGTTCTTAGTTGAGGGAGATATTTATGTACCGCCAATTAAAGGAAGGGTAAGTTGAACATTAAATAAATACGTTGAAAATTAACCAAGTCACGCGCTTACAGCTGTTGCTCAGCAGTATAGTGGAGTGAAATTATTGGTGGTTAAGATGATTGCCTTCCAATCAAATGAGGCTGGGTTCAATTCCTGTGACAGCAAGATTTGTTTTTCTCACGACTAAAAACAACTTCATACCAGAGCCGTGTGGGAAGGATAGTAGATATCTACTGAACAGAATACTCAGTATAAAGAAGAAAACATAGTGATGATATTTGACATACCTGATAGTATTACACGCGAAATACGTGGGTTAACTTACACGTAGTTTAGGTCTAATATTAGATACGCGTGATACCAAAAGCATGGTTTTGCAGAACCACGATGCTGCACGAAATTCCGTGTTTGCAAGTTCGGGCGTGTAGGTTGTACAAGGTCGCAAAACTAATCCATACTGTTAAACTAGGGGTTAAGATACTCATTTGTGATGATTATTCAAAATGTATTATATAGCTTTCATCACCCATCCGTTAAGGGTCAAGATCATATACCGTATGGAAGTGGCAGTTCCAGGTGTACTATGTACTGGTATCTGATGCATTAACCACACTTCGTTTGTTTGTTTTGTTTTTTTTTGTAAATTTATGCAATGTAGCTTTAACAAGACAATGTCAAGAAAATATATATTGTGAGGAAAATTTTAATAGAAATTTCAATGTAAAGGTGGTGCTATCCTCTTTGTAATATACATAAACAAATCAATACATACCGGTATGCCAAATAGACTAATAGACATATAGGCCTATAGCTTATTTTTAAGAAGTATATCTTTTTGGAGATCCTGACTTGTCGAATTGCGTAAGATGAGGTCGAATCATTTATTGATCTGTTATTTGCAGTGCATCGAAATAGCGTTGTTCCACGCATGTTAACGAGTAGTAAAAAATCAGTTGCTGCTTGTATTCCCAACGAAGCCCCCAGTGACCCAGTTGGTAATGCATCTGACAGTAGAAAGTCCTTCAAGTCTTTAACGTTACATATATATATATATATATATATATATATATATATAGGCCTATATATATAATTATAGCATTACTATAAATGAACCATTATTTATATATATTATATAGATATAAAGGCAACTGGACTATTTATAAAACTGTCAAATATTCTCAGATGCCGTGTGGGAATGTAAATTGGATCCAGATATTCCGGATTACCTCCCATGTGATCGGTTCATTATAGAACACAATGTATTATCCTTTGAGCCTCCTTAAAATGAAAGTACAAGTGTCTGTATTTCAGTGCTTTTCATCTTCAAAACAACAATTTGCCTTTGGCTCGGTTATTATGTTACATTTAAACAATAGACCTATATTGCGATCCTTTTATAGAATCAGTAGGTACAGTACTTGAAAGCTCAAATGGCAGTTTCCTCGGCAATGTTTGTTCAAGATTCTGTAACTGTTATTAAAATTTTACGAGGGTTTATTTTATATTGAAGTTCAAGATACTGTATATAGGTCCAAATAGGCCTTAACTATCGTATCTACAGGGAAAATTAATTGACTTGTTACAACCTTTTTCTGTAGGCGAATGATATCCACAGTGCTGTGCCCCAGTTTAGCTAAGAGGTGAAGAAAAATATAGGCACAGTCTGCAACACTTCAATAAGATGTATCTGGGACAATGATTATAAGTACAGCTATTAAACTATAGTGTCTTTTCGTAGACTTTGTGGAATCAACATTCAATATAGCAACTATTCTATGCTGCTTCCCATTTAAAATTACGACAGTCAACTTTCCGTATCCGCAAAAAAAATTATTAAACATTGCAACACTGCGCTATAGAAGATTTCGATACTTTCGCACATGTTCTTGTTTTGGGCTCTAGCGAAAACTCGAAAAAATTTGTTTCTAGTAAGGGCTTAAATTATTTCTCGCTAAGTCGTGTAATTGATAACTTTCGAGGTAAAATTGGTTTATAAAATGACGTCCTAATACTTAATTCCAGAATACAAGGAGCTGAATCTCAGATACCAACCGTGTTCCACCAACAGTCCGTTGGCTATGGAACACAAAAAAAGGCAAATTTCAAACACAATTCGTTTTGAGAATCGACTGTGTTTTGAAAGTTGCCCTTTTGCCAAAATTGAAGTCAATTTTAAATTTATTTTCAAGCTAATTTTTATTGAAGCCATGATGTCAAAACAAGTTTTTACCAGGAATTGTCTCTCCTTTTGCTAAAACATCCCGTTTTCATTATTCATTTTTCTGTGGACCAACATTACATAAGCCACGTTCTTGTTTTAGAAGGATAGAGTATAAAGGCGTAAACTTAAGCACGGAATGTATTTAAACAAACTTTTCGAATAAAAATGGTTGAAGGTCGACATACAACGATATTCTATTTTGTTAAGGTACCGGTCTACTGTTATAAGCCTATTTGTTCACTTCCAGGCTATAATTATTCCGAAAGTCTTGTTTTTTTTTGGAAAAAATGTTCATGCATTTATTCCAATTTTTAACTGTAGATCCCACTGTCATTTTCACAAGACTTTAGCAAACTTGCTGTAGTCCAATGGTGTGTCTGCAGAATCGCATGAATAATATAATTGCTGCGAAGCAGCCAATTCATATTCTTGACAGGAATTTGACTTTCGAAAGGTCATTGTTTGTCAAAAAACGACTAAGACCTAAGACGACTCAAAAGCGGAGTTTCCTTCTTTCGTTCTGCCGGGTAAAATCAATTACTTTAGGCGACTTTTGTAGACTAACCTACTCGTACCAACGTCCGCATGTCGCGCTAGCCTTATCCTACTCTAGGCCTAGACTAGCTAGGATGGTATAGGCCTAGCCCTAAAGGGACGAAGGTCCCAATGAAAAACAACGTCGCTCTTTGATAGCTAACATTGTCTATTTAACATCACAATAATTCATTATTAGACCTATAGTTGTTTTTTGAATTGTACTCCACAAATCTCAGCCGATACCTCGCACAACTGGCTAACGTCTCTATCTATTGTCGTGACGTCATGGCTGGCTGGCTCACACTTGTGATATGTCTCGCACTTGTGATCAAATAACACGCTGGGACGCACTTTGGCAACACTCTTTGGCAGTCAACTCGCCCCTAGAAAACCCGCCCTTGGAAACTTGCCCCATAAAAAAATGTACACTTCCTAGACCATGCAGTCTTCAAAATAAAAATTGTAACCTTTGGTAATCAACTACATTTTCCACATACATAGAAATTGTTGAAACTTTATTTAAAAAAATCTAAACCATAATTCACCACACTATAGACACTTTTTGACAAAAATGAAAATTACGACTTTGTTACCCAATGAGAAGTGTTCTAATATAGACAATGGGTCGTGTCTCATATTATTTGTTATAGTTTTATTATTCATTATTTTCACTTGACTCGCATAAATAATTTTGTTCGAAGAAGATTTATATGCAGTTGTACTTCGCAGCACTTCATTTGCAATTTGCAATTTCTAGTATAATAATTGGCAGACGGTTTCATTTCAACCATTTTTATGTGGTAGACAAGCGCAGCTATACATAAGCACACACATGTATGATTTCTAGATAGTGATCGCATCACGTTCGGACATAATAAAGGAATGCGACAGAAACCTTTGAATTCTCTATACTTAATCCTGTTTTATATGACATTTTTATCAATCGTGACAATATACATATCTTAACATAATACACGTATCTGAAATATTTGATTTGTAATGATAAGCAACACTATTGAATTCAAACTGCCTATTGATTTATTCTTGCTTGCTTTGCTACGATACGGAGGATGATATTAATTTTCTCACTAGAAATCTGGCAAAGCCTACAATAATCTACGCATGCCTAAATCATATTTATGACAAATAGCATCATACAAATACTGTAGTATAATTCTTGTTAGTCAAGGCTATATTAACCCACTAAAGAAATACCACCTGAGGACCAGTTTATCAATCAGAAGGTGAGCCCCTTGGATAAAAAAAAAAGAATCAAGTTTAAAAGAGGGCGCCATTTAGATTGCGATCGCAGCTGCGACATTACTGTTAATCATAATCTGAATACGGAGAATTAATTGTATATTCATCTGTTTGTTCATAGTTTTATCAAGGCCGGTTGTATTCACAACAGATACTGTAAATCCCAACTCTTTAGAATCTTTAATCTGAAGTTAAAAGAGTATGCTGAAGTACAATAGCAGAGTGACCCGTTTAACCGTAGCCTACTTTGTATCTCTTAATGCACTCTTTACTTTAGGATCTACCTTGCCATATGTAGGCCCTACAAAATTTGTATTAAGTGTCGTAAGAAAGAGCATAAAATATACGAATAGGCCTATGTCTCCAGCTACCAAAACAAAGGTTATCGCTGATTAAAGGTACCTTAAAGGAAGGAAAGATTATGTAAACGTTGTCTGTTTTATTAATTTGATTTAAGCAATACATGTACAAATTATTTTGTCCATGATTTATTTAAATTAGATTTAATATTAGGCATTCCCGTGTAACGATATTTTTTGTTTGTATTAATTAAATATATTAAAAAAACACACATTGTGTATGCAACGTCAATTATTGTGAAATATTTTAAATAAAGATAATCATTACCTAAAGGCTTATAATGATCATGGAAAAGCCTATATAAAGCCTACCAGCCATATGCCCGATTCAGGCCGTTGGGAAAACGCATGTACACCGCAAGACCTGGAATTATGGGCAGCACCGCCTACAGTAATCAGAACGACAAAAAGTTATGAATGAAAGTTATTGAAATCTTGGCTGACCCCCAATAAACAGTTCAGTAGCCTGCAGTAGCTTAAGCCCCCTAAGGCGCTAGTATAGTGAACATATTATTACTACCAGGTTTGGATTCCCATAATATTATAACTAGAAAATGGATAGGCCTATGCATTGCCACAATGATGCTATTGAACACGATATCTGTAAGTTACGTTCTACTGTATTCAAGAGTCAAGATTCAATATGTTTTATTTGGTCTATATATAAAATAAACAGAGATTGGTAAACTACGAATCCTGAAATGATTTTGTTTTCTACTTAGCTTAACTGCAAAACAGTACGTTATAAAAGGCTTGTACTTTTGTACAGAAAAGACAATTTAATCAAATATTTATCTTTATTTTCAATGTGTTTGATATCATAATTATTAATAATTATTAATTGAAAGGCCATGACTTACAGTTTTTTAGTATTTTCAGAAACAGATTAGCAAAATGTATAGTGTCATAACATTATTTTGGAACGTGCTTTAAACTTAATATCCGAGACACAAATTAATTGTATATCAGTTATAATTTTAAAACTTCAAATATTTAAGCCTACATAATTTGTCATTATTTGTAAATTATTTTTACGTTGCTGCACAGTTGTGATACGAAAAGTAATTAAGCCCACATCGAATTCAGTTAATAACCGTTCTTTTACAATCATGATTGGAGTGGAGTTGTATTATGACTTAGCAGAGATGCTTGCCTTCTAATCCCATGGTCCCAGACTCTGTGCTTCTTTCTCACGACTATAAACGATTCCATTCCCTAATCCTCAACAGGATGATTCGGTTTATAAAGCATCGTTCCATCCTGTAAATGGCGAGTTACACTTTTTTTTTTATAAGAACCAGTAAAATATTGCCTATGCTCAGTGTTCTTATTTTTTGGCCGATTTCAGGCTCAAAATGTTCTTTTTTTGTTCTTATTTTACATACTTCCCAAAGATAGAATATTATTACTGTACAGCAGTCTATTGCTGTACTGCATTTTTTAGGGTATTACATAAACATGCCTACTGCACATTAGGTGCAGGTAAGATTTGTTGGTTTTTCTATAAAAACCTCTTATAACATTTTACCTCAGCATCAATTTGTTCTTGTTTTGTTCTTAATTTTCAAGCAATTTCAGCCTCAGTGTTCTTATAAGATTTTTCTTATAAAAAAAAAAGTGTACTTGTTGTTGGATGAGGATGAAATAAGTAAAATCAAACAAATTAAAACAAAATTATGCATGAACTATAAAATGTGTCCGGTTCTGTAGCATTTGTTTTTGTGTTAATGCCAGCACCGAACTGAAGTAAAAATAATAAAATCATCCAAAACATTCATACAAGCATTTAATACGGTATAGCGTATAATGTATCGTCGAATCTGGGTCGTCAATAAACTGCAGATGAATTACAATGGCTTGGTCGTATTTTACAAACCAGTTAACGAGTCAGATCAGTCCAGCCGCCTGTCGGATAAGCTCCTGTCCTGTAACAGTTCATTTATGATACTTCTAATAAAGCCTACATAAAATATTCTACGAACGTGAAAACAAATTTAATGTGTGAATCATTCATGTGAATAAATATCGGGACAGCCATCGTCTACGCCTACCTTATTTTAAGTATTTCTTTTAAAATGTTATATTACCAGTTTCATTTCCAAAGCAACTTTAAGATACAGACATAATTTATGCGAGTCGAATGGCCGTGAGCAACCTCAGCCATAATATCGGCGCTGGTTTGAACGGCACGCTCGCTTATATAGGCCTGATTATAAGCCGTAGGCCCAGTGCGCAATTTGCTCGTGTACTATAAAGAACCTACGTCTTTCGAGTGGATGCTACCCCAGTGTGCTGGTTCATACGGCCCCTGTTGTGGGCACAAGAGACCGGTTTATCAGGTATACCAGACACGAAGAGATCCTTAGGGGAAGAAAGTTTCTGAATGAGATACTAAGTCCACCCTTACAGCGCTCTGATCGTCATGAAATAGGGCTATATAAATGCTGTAATGTATGTGGCTCTATCAACTAAGACCATTACAAAACTATTCAATTTTGCATCGTCTTCATTTGAATCTAATGTAAACAGCCATAATCTGTAATGATGTGTGCGACTACCATTAATTTGACTTCAAATCGAATAGGTGGTAGGCCTAATTGAAGTTTGTATTTTCCAGTGTTAGAACAGAAGTTACGTGAATTAATTATATTTCACAAGTTTGTATATCAAAAATTTATTCATGCTAATTGTAGTTTGCCTAATTGAATCACCAGTTGATTGGAATAAGTCATTTTATGATCTAAGAGGCTTTTTATTTTTGCATTTGGGTGGGGGGATGGGGTGGTTCAGATCAATTTTCCTCCCTTCCGAACAAGCATGGACCTCCCTTTCGTTGGTTGCCACTTACGGTCGTCAAATAAAAACAAATAACATCCCGATATAAGTTATTGTGTTTTAAGCCTCAAAGTTTTTTTCCATTTCTAAAACTCAAAAACCTGTCAATCAGCGTAAAAAAGTCCTGCTATATTTATTTTTATTTGGGCAGTTTTGAGTTGTTTTTGTTCTTAATTGTAAAGATTAGTCGACATTAACATTATCAAATAATGAAACTGACCTTCCTAAGCCACACTTTTCACCTTGTCTATCAAACAGCAAATTAATTAAATAACGCCTGTAACGTCTATTGTTAACCTTGTAACGTCAATCATTCAATCAATCCTACATTTCAGTCAAAAATTGTAAAAGATGTTATAGCAAGAAAAAATAACCCAAAATACATTAACCATACCACCGTACTTAGAAGGGCTGTTTCAATCATGTATGTATACCCCATGTGTCTCCATTCAACCGTACATCTGAGTATCGCATCTCATAAAAGTGCAGGCCCACATTTTCACTGTTGCACTGCTCGTATTTGGACTTCAAATTCTAGTCTGGCATCCATCAACTTAACCATTTTCTTAAAGATTGTTGAACGTTCCTTCTAGTATATAAATGACCAGTAAACATCTATTTCTCATTACAATTTTCATAAAAATCAGCGTCTCTGTGAATATGTAATATTTCATTGGTTCGGCCGGGAAAACATCATTGTCTTTGTACAGTTGGTATTTTTCCAATTTTGATAATTATATTGTAAATAATCTACATTTAAAAAGTTGAGTAGTGGAAGTGAATCAAAACAATTTCAATGTATTACAATAGATAAAAAAAACTGATAAAATCCATGAAATGACACTCAATGACAGACGCTGGTTCCAGCCGCTCCTCCAGGGTTTGGTTGGTAGAACCAAGTCTTCTCGGATAAAGACTTAACATATAGGTCCAGTACAGTGTACACATCTAGCACGGCGGCTAGGTGGTCACATACACAATTAGCACCAGTGGCGTATCTAGGGGAGGGCGGTGGGGGCGCACGCCCCCCCCCCCCAAAAAAAAATACTCGCGTCCCCAGTCGTTCCCCCCACCAAAATCACGGTCAAGTAGTTAAAAATTAACTAAAATCACCATATTTTGCGAATTAGCGCCACTAAATTGATCATCGATCCCCCACTTTACCTTCGTGCCCCCAATATGATGCTTTACCTTTAATGTCAAGCATGGTGACAGCTACAGTAGCACAACCTATAATTACGGTATAGAGGCCAACCCTTGTTAATAAAGGAATCAAGTGTCCTACATGGATAATTATAATGATATAGAAACGGCTATGTCTTAGCCAAGGCTCTTTTCTCCATGCTTGTAGATCAGTAAACAGTTTTACACTCTATAATGTACAGTATATTATAAAGTTATTCTATTATCTAGCCAGCTTACAATGCTGAAATTCTGATGCAGTGAATGTAATATTTTTATCTCTGACATTGTAAATTGTAATATAGGCCTACGTTATCGGCAAGAAGACGGTAGTGTTAGAATTTTTTAAATTGTGTATTACGTTTTACGGTCAACTTTACTTTTACTTAAGTGTTAAATAAGTTTCAGAATCAACCATAATTAGTCAATCACATTTCCAACTCGGGTAATTATATTTGATAACGTCTGCAAAAGGTCATCGACTTGCATTATATGTACCTACGTGATAAATTGAAATTTTGGAACTTGTTAACGTAGGCCTATTTACAATAACATCACCAGGTGTTACAACGTGTCGACGAACTAAAAAAAAAATACTTTGCAGACGTTTGATTAGTCTGACAAGCGATGAAAACAAAATTTGTGTCGTTTAACAAAGTTACCGTTTGCTATTTACATTACTTTCACTGCTACATTTTTTTTTTTAATTTTTTTTAATTGTGTGTGTCTACGTGTTCATGTCAAGGGTTTGGTGAACATGATCATCATGTTTAAAATGGAAACATCCTGAACTCTTATAATGTGATTTGCCGAGGTAACGTCATCTTCATCTCGACGCTCTATGTCCACTGTACGCGCAAAAACGTAAACAACACAGACTGCTGCTGAGATTTAAAGTTAAGAACTGAGACTTCAGGTCCACGCGCACTGACCTGGGAAATATGAATCTGTATAATTATTGTTTCTAACGTGGCGGTCCGTTTGATATCAGCGAGGAAACCTCTGAAAAATAACTTCTGGCTTATTATTCAACGTCATGTAAAGTACACTGTATGTTAACAGGACTATGTTCTCCCTGAAGACATCCTGAGATCAATGCAACACCAGATCCCGTATCATCTGACGTTAGTATCAGACATTAGGGCAAGGGTGACACATCAGGTTTGTCTACCATGGTCTACCCTAGCACGTCCCGGTGCTCTTAGCGAGACAATTATGAATCCTATGTAAATATTGCCTGTAGCGTAACAATATTTGGATCCTAACTGTCACAGGTTTGATCAAAGATTTATTTTAATAGGTAACACTTGCAACTATATTGATCTGAAATAGAAGCAACCTAACAAAACCAAATTTATTTAAGAAAAATAATAAAAGCAATAACCGTACAGTTTTTGATTCATTTGAATCTAGCTTACTGTATATTTGCCCGTTGGCAATTATCAGGTGTAGGCCTACACACGTTCAATACGTTGTTTCATTATATTCATTTCATAATATTCAGATTATTTCAATTTTATTTTTTGAAGATTACGATCATAAAAAAGATTTATCGGTGAAATAAATACTCTAGGCATATTCATTCAGATCAAGGCTGCAAATTTTTTATTTAATCATTTTAAAACGCATTATAATATTTGATCTATTTCCAATTCCATATTAAAGTCAATAAAAATGCTAAATAATGCTGTACTATGCGCCGTGAGATTTCCCAAGAGAGACAATTGTCGATGTTTACGACTAATAAATATAATTGAAATTCGTCAAAGCTAAACTTTTAAAATTGAAATTAAATAACCAACGTTACGTATCTCAAAACATTTACACGTGTTACTCTACTTATAATTCAAGTTGTCGATGAGTGCGTGCACCTGACTCATGTTCTTGTCGACAGACATGTAGCTGTATGGCGCCGAATCATGAAGAAAATTAAATTGATCATTGTATGCTCTTGACACATGCTCCCAAAAGATGAGATATCCAACGGGAGGAGGAACTCCTCTTCATCCAATCATTTTTCTGTATCTGAGCAAGTATAGGATTAGCGTAGAAACATCAGTATTGCATACACAAAATGAAGTGTTAATACTGATACTCAAAGCTGCTTTGGATGTTTCCTTTACGTCGACTTCGCTATTCTGCTTTTCCGCCTTTTTCGTTCCCACGTGAATATATTCCCACTACGAATATACAGTTACCATACATTTTCCTGTGTTTTTGTATCTTTAAATAACCTGTCATCAGTTAAAGCACAAGTGTATCTAAGCATATGCCTACGTATTCTTATTGTTTATACTTATAGCTCACATTGGACACATATTGGAAATAACATAGTTTGACAATACGGTTTACAATGAAATATACCACCAAGCTAAATTAAAATAAGCAAACCAACAAAGAAAATCTTCAGATAGGCCCTACTATAGGCAAAAGTGTATTATAGACACTTCATTAACATTCATCTGTCTGACTGACAATTCTGACAGAGTGATGAGATTTCTAATACAAACCATGTCGTTTAATCACAGATTGCTACTCCAATAGACAAATAATGTCAAGAAATGGGGTCAAACAATGTTAACGCTAATTTCTTTTTACCACAATCACTTCGTCCGAGTGCTGAATTTAGGAGTCAGACTTACATGGTTTTGTTTCACATTGTTATAATTGTTTATTCATTTCAAAAAAGTATTAATGTAGGCCTATTTGATGCAGTTCCGATTTCGCATTAAAGTCAATACATAGTTTAACTAAAGCTCCAATTCTAACACAATATTTTTACTACTTGATCAGTATTTTTAATTTAGTTTAAATATGTTTTATGTATTTCATAACAAATAATAACAATAACAACAACAATAATAATAATAATAATAATAATAATAATAATAATAATAATAATAATAATAATAATAATAATAATAATAATTATTATTATTATTATTATTATTATTAAATTACTACGTGCCGAACGTAGAATTTACAAGTTGTACTTGTTTTCAGGCACGACGAAATGCAGTTGCAGAACAGAAGAAACTTTGGCCCGGTGCTGTTGTACCTTATGTCCTTAATTCACAAAAATTTAGTAAGTACATACCTTATTGTAAAACAGAGTAAAAGAGTTTGTCTTCACTCTATTTTTACTATATTGGCTAGGGCGGAATTGGTGAGGTTTACAATGTGTGAACACATATCATCAGCGTGTTCACTGTGTGGACACGGTGTGATTGAACACGTGTGGAATAATGTGCACACTGTGTTCACACCAGGGAACAGTTAAATTTAACTGTTCCCTGGTCCACACTGTCAACACAATGTTACTATGTGTTCACTTTATGTACTTACAGTGCAAACCTCTATATCAACTCGTTATGCCTGTATGCATTTGGGTATATATATATATGTGTCATGCGTGTCATATTTTTATTGGAATATATTTCTTTTCTTTTGCTTGCTCATCACAAGTGTTAGTTGAGCACTTCAACTTACGAGCATTGAATTTTTCATTTATTTTACAATTTATTACTTTCTGCCTAGCTGATTAAACACCATCATTTATTGAAATATTTAATGTGTTAACCATATTTTGTGTACAAAAAATCGAAAAAAGAAACGAATGGAATTTATTGCTACACCAATTTAACTTTTATCCATTTGTTAAAAATTATTAGCGTATGTAAATCCTATATTAATGACTATTAATAAAATATTAGCACAATTAGACCCAAATCCCCTAAGTAGCAGCGAATTCTGCAATACTATTCCGATAGGCATGTTTACGTCGGAGACTTGGATTCCTAACACAAATCTTCTAACGGAATATGTTATTGTTTTTACTAGGCCTGCTATTTTAATAATAAGAATAGACCTGTATTATTGTCATCATCATTAATATTCTTACATATTAATATTGTTATTATTATTATCAGGCCAATTATTATAGGCCTATTGTTATTTACAACTCGTCAATATGCTTTGTTTTCTAAGAGTAAGATTTTAAAATACAGTCACCGATTGTAACTTATTGAATTAATAAAAACACGCAAATAAAATATAAAGATTAGCTACCGTATTCTGTGGCTACATAATTCATCGATAACATTAATGGTGAACATTATCATCATAGTACAGTACTCTCTTTATTGGCGTCCGACCAATAAATAGCGTACGTACCGGAAGTACTTCATCTATTTCACTATAGTTCGCTACGTCCTTCTAACCTTATTTTGACCCTAGCCAGATGACATAGCATTATCTATCAGTTAAGACTACCACGTAATATCTAACCTTTAAAGAACATCAAAGAATTGTGTGCTTTCTAAATATTTACTTATATCATAAATTATGATTAAAGATTACTACTAACATCTAAAATGAACTTTAAAGAATATATTTGAGTAACATTTAAAAGAAATTGAACAGTTTTGTTTATTTTTCAAAAACTTATATTAAGCTTTTAACATGAAAAAAACAAGTAACTCCTCTTTTAATAATTAACTGACTTTTAAATAGCATCATTCCATTAGTCATCTCATATAGGTCTGCTTTTAATTTGGCTGAAAAGGATTAATAATTTCTTTAAATTCATGACATAAGAGAAAGTTCAAAATTTATCCAGCGATTCAAAGTATTAATTTCATTTTTTAGATTTTCTTCTTTATTTTAGGGTATTATTTTAGATTGTGAAAAAAGTTTGAAAGAGCAAAAACGACGTAGTAAATTGTCAAAATGTTATTTTTAATTATTATAATGATGATACTGATGACGATGATGATAGCAATGATGAAAATGATGTTACTAAATAATTACGGAATATAGTGATATTAATGATTATAATAATTTAATAATCATTATAATGATAGTTATGTAAAAGTCAGAATGATAGTGATTCTGATGGTAACTGCTGGGACAGGGACATTGACGATATTTAATGATTATATTGATAATCATAATATAGGCACAAAACTGTAAAGAAGTATGGTCCTGTATTTATATAATATAATACATATATATATATATATATATTATTAAAATATAATAAAATAAATAAATCATCAAAGAATATATACCCGGACTTTAAACGATTCAATGATGAAGCGGAAACAACTTCTTGAGGAAGGGAGTTCCACTCATTTACTACATCACGGTGACTTTGATGGAATGGATGTTGTTTGACCGTTGAATCTCTGCGGATCCATACTCTTGACGCAAAAGACCGTGTTCTCCAACCTTTACTCCTGCATTGCCTAATGGGAATTGCCCTGGAGTGGGTTTATATGAGATATGGGCTATTTTACGTCAATTATATCAGCCGTAGGATGGCGATATCAGTGTCACCGTTTTACTGTCAGAACCGAAGAGTGAATTTCATGCCCCGAGGAAAACTCTAAAATTCCCCATTTTTACAATTCCATGATTGAAGTGATGTTTACACATTTTTGATTTGGTAATTGACAGATTGTTAGTCATTCGGGTCCAATTTGTCTGCCGTAATGTGTCTACAGGATTGAGAACACTATTATATATGACAGTTTTGTAAAACGGTGCCTGTTTTATAAATATTCTGAACATATTTGTAACTGTTGTTTTATTAGTTGGTTTTCGAATTGGCAAGTACACTATACGATTCCAGTCCTCTTGCGATGGTACAAAGATGTCATTGTGCTGTTCATTGCTGTATAGGTCTAGGTTACTAAGGCCAATCTAACATTTTGGCAGTAATCATAATGTCTGCAGAAATGGAAAATGTCGATGTACGAAGACACTCGTAACTAACAGTTTAAACTGGTGTTTTTTTTTAAAACCCTAATAAATATGGGAGCTTTCGAGCGTATAATCTTTTCAGTTTACTATAGGTCTACTTACCTAGGTCTACGGGTATCCCAATTCCTTTTCCATTTCGCCGGATATTTATTTAAAAGCTGAACAATCAATAACAAATGATCCGCTTTTAATTATTGTAAATTACCTAACTTTTCTCTTTTAAATTGTATTTGTATGTTTAACTTGATTCTTTTCTATTTAACTTTTATGAATCGCAAAAAAAAAAGAAGAGAAAGTAGGACCTTGCGCTGTAAAAGTTGAAAATATGAAGTATCGTCTGTATATATTTGGAATTCCTAGAATTCGAATGGTCCCAGTTTACGTAGTACAACTTTACACTTACAACCATAGAACAAAACTTTGAAAATAAAACAGATAGCAACGTAATCGTCCCCTTGTGATCTTAGTTTGACAGGTGTTCAAATTTTCGGCTTCTTTTGAATCATTTTGATTGATTGGAGATGTTTAAAGTGTCAATTATATTTAATAAAATGTAAGTATAATGTCTCTTGATAAAAAGAAAGAATCGTAACTTTTTTTTTATCTCGGTCAAGAACCTGTTATCAGTAAATCTAACGTGAAATTTCTTTCAGGTTTTCTGTTTAGCCTATGGAAATAAATCTTAAATTGTTCAACTGTTTCAGTAAGTTATTGTTCTCTGTTCCCCTTTTGAAAATTACCTTTTGTTTACCTGGGCAAAGTTAGAAAGTTGTTAATATTATATTCAACTGTAAATCTTTTCAGAAAATTTGATATCACATTGGTATTCTCTTTGAATATTTAAATGTTCTTCAGTACAAATTTTATTGATAGGCCTATTTAATTTGTTGATTTGAAGTTGTTAAATGGGTTTCTTTTATATTACTCTTTTAATTGGAACAAACGTCCAGTTACATTTTGATCGAAATATTGTTTTTGGGGTTATCTATTAGTCATTTACTATCAGAAAGTAGTTTACATTCACCTAATCCAAAATACAAAAATACAGCATATACCTAAATAGTTCTATGACTATGTTTATCTATTTTTTTTAAAATTGAAAATAACGACATAAGTATAATTCACAATGAAGCCACAATGGCCCAGTTGGGTAATTGGTTAAGGGGTCCACATGTACAACCTTTTACACCCTGGTTAAAAGGCCAATACATTGATATACCCTGTACATTATTTTAAGCGTAACAAAGAGGAATCTGACAAAGAATTGAAGAACTCAACCACCATAGGGACTTCAAGCCGGAACATTTCGCTTACACACGACCGCATAACCACAAGATCACCAACTTTTGTTTTCACTTTTTTAGGCATACAGTGCCACATTAGCTCCAATCCAAGCCTTTACTCACCTTTATTACCTTTCAATTATTGTTACCAGAAGAATAAAATCACCTACCTAATCCCCCGACTTCGTTTCTGAGTGCTTAACCTGATAATAAAAGGACTTAGGCTTCCGATGATGTCGAAAATTAATGTACTATTAAGCCTGTCGAAATTAGGTCATCTGCATTGAACTCTTTCAATGAAAACAACAGTATACCTGTCAAATAACAGAATTTGTCTAGTAGTAAGTAGAAGACCTTCATTTAAACTGATTTGTAATTGGGTTTAATATAATATTCATTTTGATGTTTCAATTATATGCAAAATGGTGACGTAATTTGCTAAATAAAAGGTTCTTAATGATGTTCACTATTTAAATGTTGTTTTAATTCTTGCAAGTTTGAAATGGTATTGATAAGTCTATTATAATTTGTCGATTTGAAATTTTTGAATGGATTTTAAAGACAATTACAAGCGTATTTAGAAGTTTCGCCAGTGACTTGCGCAGTTAATAATGATATTTCAACCTGCCTTAAAAAAGTAACTAGTGCCTTCGATTTCTTATTAAGTTGACGCATATTAGTTTGGTTTTGTTGATGATGTTGTTGCCATGATTGTTGTCGTTGTTGTTATCGTTGCTGGTAGTAGTGGTGCTGTCTTGGTGGTGGTGGTAATGATGGTAGTGTTGGTGGTGGGGATGGATTGTTTTTGGTGGTGATGGTGATGTTGGTGCTGATGATGTTTTTGGTGTTGTTGGTGGTGATGATGTTCTAATTGTTGTTTTTGTTGTTGGTAATGTATTTGTTGTTAGTTGTGGTGGTGGTGGTGGTAGTTTTAGTGTTGTTGTTCATGGAGGTACGGTAGTGGTGTTCTTGTTGGTATTGTTGCTGTCGTCGTTGTTGTTCGTGTTATGTTGTTCGTGTTATTATGTAGAGCGTAGTTGTTGCTATTGGTGATCATGACTTTGTTGCAGTTTCGTTATTTTTATCGACATTCTGAATAGTTCGGGGTGTTTTTTGTACGTCTTGTAATCTCACCACTACATTCTCTGGAATGTGTCAATCTACCAATAGGCCTACCAACAAATGAAGGATACCGATATTGGAATGGATTGAGATTGCGTTGGATTTGAAGTAACAACTCGACATTGAAAAAGAAATTTCTATCACTGATGTTGACGGTAATAGTAGTCATAATAATGACTATGACGATGACATGAAGATGATATATCATGATTAAATTTACTATATGATAATATAGTGAATATTGATGATGATAATTATGAGAAAGATAATAATTTAAATAATGATAATTTGTTTATTATTCAATTATCAATTTCATAAATATAAATCATACCGTTATATAACAGGGTCAACTAACGTTAGCATCGGTTCTTGCTAATACTATAATCTTCTGTATCGATATAGAGAACCTCTCCAAGCTAGGCCACTTCCTCCCCGTTTGACTGAAGAGCCTTATATACAATTGTCACGTTAAAATAATTTTGTACTCTGGGGCAATCTCCGACAAATATTAACACCACTTGACTTTAAATTTAGACTGGAACTGGCCATTTTGAGGTGTATGTTATATTTTATCTTTAACCAGAAAGACTCGTTGCGTTCCATATTCTCCTTGCATGCCCGAGTTTGTTTGGGTTCATTTGGTTACTGGGCTAGTTTGTTAAAATTCTGGTCCAAGTTTGGTTGAGCTGAAGTAAATTGTCAACCATTATGAATACTAACGGGCAGCATTCGAATGTTGTTGCCGAATCTATAATATACAGATTTATATTATATTTGGAGAGAGAAGTCCGTGGTGGCGGCATCGCGTGCCAGGAGGAAATTGTCCTCTTCCGTCTGACACGCATGGCTCCCATGTTGTCAGACACCACATGAGGTCGGCAGAAAAATATAATTATTAACTTTTCGAATCAACTGAATTTTTTGTTGAGGTATGTTCTTAATGTTACTAAATCTAATTTTTAGGACTTTGAAATGTTTCCACCACCATAACGAGGCCATCAAATAATTAACTTAGCTAATTACTTTAATCTAAATTTACTTTACACCTTTTGAATAATCTTCGAATATTATATACACAATTAGATTATTTATTTGATGAGATTTATACTATCAATTACTGGTACTTATTTCGAATTGCGAAAGCTTAAATTTGAGAATTAAATTTTATTTTAAATGTTGAATTATAATTAGCGGCAATCACATTTTATGGTATTTTTTTAGCCTTAATAATGCCAGACACTTGAGGAACCGCCTGGTGTCATAATGGCAGGAAACTGCACTGGTGAGCCTTGTTGCAACCGCTATTGTAGGAGACAACAGCTAATGTAGTAACAACCGTTAATGTAGCACACTCCTCATCTTATGTAATAGAACTTCCCGCTAATGTAGAAACACCAACAGGTTATGAAGTAAAAAGAAAATCAACCCCAGCTAATGTAGAACGCTCAACAGCTAATGTAGTAACGAAAATTGCCTCACAGCTAACTACTATCGCCAGCTAATGTAGAATATAGTATAAAATCTTATATCAAAGGGGAACATAATCGAGGTTACCAACTATAAACTATTACGTCTTTAAATTATTATCAAAGCACTACTTTTCGTCGAAAAATCACGTGGCATTGTTTCGACTTCTGTTTGATGCCTGTTTGCTGTTTGTCATCGCACAGTATAGTACTCAATGAATATTGTTCTATAAATAAATTATGAGATAAATTACCTTCGACGGGAATCGAACCTGTGACCTCTTGCTGTCAAGTTGAACAACATAGCCACTATACCACCATCATTTTATCATATATGTATTATATATGGTTATAGGCCTATATTTTATATTTTGCTCTGACGAGGAAGGGCTATTACCTATTTACTTTATACATAATAAAATCGGGGCGAATCTGGGTTGAAATTTACGAAGGGGGGGGGGGCAGAATGTTTCCAAAAAAACATCTTCTGAGTTGTCTTATAATGACTTTTAAGTTCATAAAAATTCAAGGTCTTCCCCTCTTGAAAACGATTCAATGAATCGATGAACCCCAAAGAGAAAGGGTGTCCGAGTTCTCCTCGCGAAAATTTAGATTTCTAGTTGGCGAGATATATATACAGAACAAATGAGTATTTGCATACGTATTCTTTTTTTCCATGAATCGATGACCCCAAAAAGAAAGGGGGTCGGGGTCCTCCGCCGGGAAAATTTTGATTTCTAGATGGCGGAAAATGAGCTTTCCCGACTTCTGATTTTCCCATTATAACAAAAAAAAATTCAACCCACGGGTCATGAAGAAAGTAGGTCTTGATTTTTTTTTTGCAAGGGAGAGGGGTGTCAGGTCCCCCTCCCCGGCCCCCTTCAGATCCGCCAATGTAAGATATATAAGACAGACCGACAGACCAACCGACTGAGAGAGAATGACCGACCGACCAATATTGTTAATAAACTGACTGCAAAACCAATAAGTATATTGCAGGGCACTCAATGCGTCGTACGATGAATCTAACTTTGCTCCCTGTTAGCGATAGGACGACGCCACACCATGCCGCCTGCTGGTTATCAATGGTAGTCTGAAATCTAATCGTTCTCCATAGAATCGCGTGGGCTGACGATGGTCGGGCGCAGTGAGTGCCCGGCTTAACTGAAATTGGAGAAACAGATGTTAAACGGAATGGGGACCAACCGATCGACGCGGCAAACCTACGCCATTGTCGATCTTATGAACAATGCGGTACCATTATTAAACCGTATTGATTAGTGGTTACCGAGATGAGCACCCAAATGATATAGGCATAGGTGGCTCACAGGTTTACACGCCATTATGTTAGTTCCTCCCATGTTTTTCAGCCAATGATATTGTAATATTGTAATATTCTATATTGGCTGGTGATAGTACTTTCATTAGCTGTGAAGCAATTTTCGTTCTACATTATTTTTCTACATTAGCATTTACATTAGCTGGGGTTTTCTTTTTACTACATAAGCTGTTGGTGTTTCTACATTAGCGGGGAGTTTTGCTACATTAGCTGTGGAGTGTGCTACATTTACAGCTGTTACTACATACATTACCTGTTGTTTTCTCTATACATTAGCGGTTGTAACAAGCCTCCATTGCTAACTCCTAACCGGATGGGTAGAGTTGCAAGATCTTCCTTAATTACGAGTATCTTCGCATTGCAGTTGAACTCTTCTATATAATTAAAGCGTGTTCTTCCCTTAGGAGACACTTCAAAATTCTAAGCATGGTTTATCAGAAATTTCAGTGTGCAAAATGACAGGAGCAGAGGGAATCAGTCTTGAGTGTCACAAGTGTGGAAACTGACAGTGAGCAGGAGGAATAGCCCGTGAGTGCAATTACCGAAGTTTCGATCCTTGGCAAGTACCAGCACTTCCGAAATATCTCAGCTCGTCATTTGTAAATATAAACAGAATAAGTGTCGTTTACATCCATCTTGTCATTGCCAATACAACAGCGGATATAATTCCTATTTTGAGCGTTTAACGACGATTTCCACTTTTATTTTATACCATCATTTTAGTCTTTGTTCAATTATGTCTACATTTAAAATACTAATGAAGGGAAAATCGGCACAGTCTCCCGAAATCCCGTTAACAAGCAAGTCTTACGAAAAGTAGTCCATCTTAATATTAGACTTGTTATAAGAAAGCCTAGGCCTATTAATTTTTAACCAGACCTGTCGAAAGTTGCTACGGTACAGATGCTGCTCCCACTGCAGCCACTACTACAGTGCTGATACTACTATGGTACTGCTGCTACTACTACTACTTCTGGTGCTGTTATTGCTGTTGTTGTTGCTGCTGCTACTGCTGCTGTTGCGACTGTTTCTATTGCTACTGCTACTACTGTCGCTGCTGCTGTTGATGCCACCGCATTACTACTATTGCTGCTGCTACATTTTACAATTATTGTACAACATTAACAGCAATAGCAAAAAGTTGCATTACAATGACAGTAGCAATAGCAGTGACAGTGACCGTGATATTTTGCATTGCTTTGATAAAATAAGTGATTTACGAAGGATGCACTATTCAACTTGAGGAAAGTGAGAAAAGTTTCATGTTACAAATTGGTTTCATATCTGTTTATTCATTCAATATGACGCTCCAGTTTATGCTACAGTTAATTATAGCCATAACTAATAGTTACACAGTGTTAGGTGCATGTTCAAAGGAGATAACCATACACGGAATAATTACATTTAGCTTTACCTGTGTTATGTAATTCACATGAATCAAAATTAGAAGCGTAGAATATACTTACTGTAAGTCAGACGGAAATACCAAGGCAAATAGTCATATCCGTCTGCCAAAATAGTTTCCATATAACCTAAAATCGACTCAAACAAACTAGTTGAGTGACCCAAGCCGTGTAGTTAACGGAACATAATCTGGGGTATCTATGTTGTGCAGGCGGAGTAGGCCAGTCTGATCGAGTGACCTGGGAGTGACGCCAGTGTGGGTGGGGGAGAAGTCGACAAAACGCATAATTTACGATTTAAACTTTCTTTAACTTACCATTTTAGATTATATCTAGATTTAAGGATGAAACGCATTGAAATTTAGAATAACGTGGGATATATTATCTAAGCCCTTCATTGACAAGAACACAACGTGGTCAATGGGAAGTTATGGGGTTTGCCTCATTTCAAGCAGATATTGACTTGACAACTGGATATATAAGGTCCACTGCACTTCGATGTTTAGATATCATTAAAGCGGAGCACGCACCGCGCCGACCAAAGAATCTCTCCTCTGTACGTGAGGCTTAACGTCACGACCCTCTGCTAATCACATCGTATCCGAGGAGAACGCGAAGCGAGTGGATCGTACAATCTGCCACGCGTTCCTCCTACTCGCGATGCAGGTTCCAAGAAATTGCATCAAACAATAGAATAAAATACATGAATTGCCTACTTTATAATGTTAAAATAAAACGTCATAACAAGTACCACAGTCGTGTCGTCACAACACCAGGTGGCGCCAACTGAACGTTGGTTACCGTTCATTACGCGTGAATGACTTCATTAGCTTAATGGTTTAAAATAGGCTTTCTGGAATAGGAATCAAAATGTTCTAAAAACACAAAAAGCTCGCATTATATTAGTTAGCGAACACACATTTAATCATCAATTAAAATTTACAAGGAAAAATTAAGACACAACTTCCTAATAATTACGTTAGAAATTGGGATCAATGGTTTGTCAGTGGCGAAAATGGCGTCGGTTGAACGCTTTTTGTGTCCCGATAGCAATGGAGTAGTATCACGTGAAATCGTGACGTAACACTTTACTGTATGTTCATTGTTGTTGCTTTAATTTGTTCTTTTATGCGTTCCCTTTCAGCTTTAGATGAAAGGAAACTTATATTGGCTGCAATGGATAGGTACCATGAGAAAACATGTATTCAATTTAGGCCTAGAACCAATGAAAAAGATTACATTCTTATATCAAGAAAAATAGGGTGAGTAGCTATGGATATGTGTATATTATCATATTTCATCAATCATCATCATCGTCGTCGTCATCTTCATCACCATAATAATCATCAGCCTCTTAGTAGGCCTGGGCTAAAGCCTCTCTTAGATATTTATTTAGTAAAAATGAATGTATGAATTAATTTAATTCAATTTTGTTTAAACTAAGTAGTTATTTTAAGTTTGATGCTACATGTCATACACAAGAAGATCTGTCTTTTCTATAGGGAAAGTGAAATCTTTAGCATTATGCATGTATCGTTTCTTTTTTGCCAACTGAACATCTGTCATCCAGTATATCTCTCAAGTGTGCCCAGCCCATATTTATTTAGGGTTTTTTTTTTTGCTATTATTATTAACACTCCATTCACTTTTGTTTGAACCTTGATTTACTCATTTGTTTTTGCTGTCTATCCTAAATCTAAGTAACCTGCCACCGTACAGCCAATGGTTCTTCAAGTCGTTTGGATTTTCCTTTCTATTTATTAATCAATGTCCAAGTTTTACTGCGATATACGGTAAGTTTTTACTGGCAGTATAATGTCGACAAAGAGTGGGGTTTTTTCTGTTTTGATTCAATGCAGTATATCTGGCCATATATATATTTTTTGTATATAGGCCTATCTACGAGTACCGTATTTTGCTACTTTTCCTTGATAGAGCTAAATAATTCAATTAGATTTATTTACCTGTAATATTGTAGTGAAGGAATCCGTAAATTAACCATTAACGTTTTGGAAATACTAACTTATACCCCATTCCGACTAGCATCGCATTGCGATCGGTTTTAGCAATTACGACACCCAATCGCACCCAATCGCAAAGTAATCGTGTCTGAAAGCACACCAATAATAGTCGATAAGTAATCGATTTCGCAATTGTTACCCATTGCGATTGGGTGCTACAATCTTTATTACTCCTGATTACCACGGAACCCGATCGCAACGGATTCCACAGGCACTGATTGGCTGAGGTAAAACAAAACAGGACTACCTATATCGTTGCAAGTGATATAAAGTATCAAAGTAAAGGTGTCTGAATGCTGTCGAAGTTTGCGAATGGTTGCGAACAATTTGGATTACAACTGTTTACCACCGATTACATCGCAACCTATCGCAATGCAAAGTCTAGTCTGAATAGGGTACTAAATTTTGTTGTCGAAATGTTCACTTTCAGGCCTGTACTTATGCTTTTACTATTCATATTCTTCCAAAATGTCTTGCATCTAAAATAAATTTTCGGAAATGATCAATATTATTGGTAAATCCCCAGTGGCTTAGCTTTTTACACTTTACATATATCCTATTTTCTTTCACTTCGTCTTCTTGAAAGTTTCTAGAAGGTCACCTATAAATTGTTCCTTTTAATATTAAAGACTTTAATAGGTTTACTGATTTTATACCTAATCTCGTTGAGATCTACTGGAAATTATTTCAAACAAGTAAAATTATACATCTTAATTACGATGTTTGTCAAATTGGTACACTTTGTTTTTTATAAGAACACCGAGGCTGAAATTGCTTAAAAAATAAACACAACATAAGAACAAATTGAGGCTAAGGTAAAATGTCAAATGAGTTTTTTATTTTTTGTAAAATAGAAAAACCAACAACGTATCTGTACCTTAGGTGCAGTAGGTGTGACTATGTAATAATAATAATAATAATAATAATAATAATAATAATAATAATAATAATAATAATAATAATAATAACAATAACACAATAATAATAATAATAATAATAATAATAATAATAATTCGGGACTAGATGTTGCACTTTTCAATAACTTTCTCCTCCCCTGAGGGTCACTTTATGTCTACCGCAGCCACTAAACTGGCGCACTTTCATCTGTCCACGACAGGGGCCGTGTGAACCAGTACACCGGGGTAACCCCTACTCATCTCGAAAGATGTACTGGGTTCTTTAAAGTGCACATGAGCATTTGTGTACACTGGGCCTACGGTTTATAGTCCTTGAGAAGACTTGTTCCACCACCAGAATTATAGGAGCGAGCCGGCCGCGCAACTGTGCCGATATTGTTGGCTGAGCACGGTGCCCCTGCCTTAACCGATCGGCCATTTGGCTCGCTCAATATCCCCTACACAGTAATACAGTACAGTAACATACTGCTGTACAATAATATTTTTCTATCTTTGAAAAGTGTGTAAAATAAGAACAAAATAAGAACATTTTGAGCCTGAAATCGGCAAAAAAAAAAAAAAAAAATCGGCAAAAAAAAAAAAAGAACACTGAGCCTCGGCAAAATTTTACTGGTTCCTATAAAAGTGTTTTTCCAAAAAGTTAATGGTTACAGTAAATTACGAATTCTTCTTACTACAATATTGCCGGTAGAGTGTGGTTAAACTAACACTAAATTGAGTTTTATAACTTAATTTGTCAATACCATAGTATCTATAGGCCTATATTTGTTTGTATCTTAGGTTAACCCAATTATATTGTAACATCAGATCATACAGGCCTAGTAACTTGATTGACGATACGATTGACGTTTATCTACTTAGGCCTACATATGGAATGCACACAAAAATTATGTCAAAAGAGTGTGTGACAGAAGTTCACCATAAAATGTGTATTCTATTTAAGTGTTTCAGAAGTACTGAATATTCACAGCATTAAACCATACTGTCAGATTTCGTACAAAATTTTATTTTTCCTGGCACAGTAGGAATATTCAGCCTATATTTAATATTATTTTATAATTCTAGTCTACAATAATTATGCACTCTCACTTATGGACCGAGTTGATAAAATCATGTTTAATAAGACACTAGGACATGAGACATATAGATTGATATCTATCCAAATCCTCTACAGTCATAGATATAAACCATTGAACATAACCTAGTTATTTAAAACACGTTACGAAATGAAAGAGTCAAAATCTATCAACAATATGTCTTGAATTTGACACGACGCATCCTGGGTTAAAGTGTGGCTTGCTTAATACAGAGCGAAATACTATTTCTCCAATTAAACCGCTTATATCGAAGAGTTCTCGTGGGGAACTCCAGACATCTCTGGCGATGCACTCAAAATCGCTATGCCTGCCACTTATTGTAGTGAAATTGCTATAGCAAATATTTTCTTAGGACATTATTCAATTTGTGCACAGTTAATGTACTAAACACTGCGATTTTTTAAGGATGAAAAATAGAGAACAGCGATTAGGTAAAGATCCCAAATTTAACAAATGGAGCCATAAGTGTGTGGAAGTCGTTTTATTTGAGTAATTTAAAGATTGACAGTTCGACTGTTACTCAATATAACCCTAAGTGGGGTGGGGAGAGGGTGGAGTCTCTGAGCACTTTCTGGATCCGTCACTGGATTTACATATTATAGATAAGTTCCTGAAGGAGTCTTTCAAGGATACAAAATTAATTTTTGTGAGCGCGTCATCAATATATAGGCCTATGTTGATTATATTTGAGACATAATCTTTTGCTGACAAAGTTATATCTTATTAAACGTGCAATTTTATTAAACTTCAAATCAGAGTTTCTAGTAGCATACTATCGAGTGGCCGAGTGGTTGGGCGTCAATAACTACAGCCCAAGGACCTATGGTGGAATTAAGTCTTCTCGAATACATAAACCCGAAGATCATCAATGGGCACATCTGCCTCATTTGGTGTTACTCAACCTTTTTCCAGTACGATGTAAAATTGAAATCTGTATCTATTGCCTTTTCCAAAATATTTTTTCAGCCATCCATTTCAGTGTCTCACAAAATTAATTGTACAGCATTCGTTTTTTTTCTCTGGAAACCCATTGCCTTCGGGAAAGTAGGTGTTTTATTTGAAAGCCCACTTATTTGGAGCATTTCAGCCTCTGTCGTTTAAAACGATGTAAACATGCAGCTACTAAGCGCCTGTGCAACTGCTAGGTAGTCATGAAAAACGCCTTTAAAATACTCATTTAGCTTATATTACTTGTTAAAAAATTGTGGACTTTTTTTTAAACTTTTAACTTGTCTTTAGGTGCTGGTCTCAGATCGGCCGTCAAGGTGGCGTTCAATACATATCACTCGGCCTAGCCTGTCATATGAAAGGAGGAACAATCATCCACGAATTAATGCATTCTTTGGGGTTCCGACATGAACACTCCAGACCGGACAGGGATGGTTATGTTAATATCTACTGGGAAAACGTTGTTGAATGTAAGTTATTCTTTCGCTTCTCCTTTCTCCATCTTCGATGCTGATGGTGAAAGGATGATGATGTACATGATAATGATGATGATATAAGGTAACGACTACGACGAAGACAATAGTGACCGAATTCACTAATTTATCAAAATTTAAAGTTAAATTTTGTGTTATTCATAAAATCTATTTGACAAAAAAATACTTAAGAATGCATAACTCGACAACTTTATTTTTCAACGTTTCAATAGCTGCATCAAGGCGTTTACCAACATTAAAGAGAATTCTTATTATTAATGATATAATCCAAATTTGAATACCATTTTTTTTTTATCTATTTGATTGTTTTGTTGAGTCAGTACATTTAGCAGTGTTGATGATGTAAATGCTATACCAACTCGTTGACTTTAGACCTAATCTAATTTGACAAGTTCTCACTTTCAATACTCCCACGAGGCATAAGTTAATTCCTAAAGTTCAACAATACTTTCAATATTATTTCATCCAGAAAATTGAAAGGAATTCCACCTTGTTAGTAATGACCCAACATAGGGGGTTATATTGTTAAGTGCCGTCCTTTGTCGGTGTATTGACATGTAGTACAGTATACTTTGACAGTACCATACAACTCTTTTATCACACACAATTTAAACTAGCTGTGTCACGAGCTTATACCGTACTTATTGTTGAGCCCACCTCTATGTCTATTATTTTAAAAGTAAACTTTATGTGCTCGCCATCGAATTTTGATTTTAAATGGATAAAAATCCAGCCAATTTTTATTGGCTGGATTTAGTGCATACCCGATCAATATGCGCCCGTTGACCGTCGCCTGTATGACGTCAGCTTGCGGGAGAGCCAATATAACTCGCATTGAAAATTGTGGCGGTGCTACGCCTATATATTTTTAGCTTTAGTTTCAATGTTATATTTAGTATGATACAGATACTATTTTTGGCACTGATTGTGATGTCATTTTTTTTTTCAATGTGATTCTGTATTTTTTAATTTTATGTGCATTGTTTATGTTTTCTGGCTGTTTGATTGTTCGTTGGAATCTTATTGTATTTATTATGTTAACATCAATGTAATTCAGTTTTTTACTGCGAGTTTGATGAATAAAATATACTTGAATACTTGAATAGGATACAATTAAATCCCAGTTTCTAATACATAGAGCAAAATTATGATACAATTTAGCTTATACAAAATGATTAAATAATATATACCGTATAATATATGTACAATTTAAAATAATGTTATATAATAGAACAATTCTAATTACACTAAACAAATTTGATGAACATTGATGAGTTATACGAAAATAACATTGATTTGAAATACAGGGATTATGGATTGAAGGAACGATATTAAACGTTAAATGGTCGGACAGACGTTTCTAAACGTGTTTAATCTTCTGGAAATAATCTACTGATATCTGGTTTACAGCGAAATAACATCATATATACTGGGCAGGTTACATACTGTACATATCCTAAACATTACAGGCCTTACGGTACTTCATTTCCTAAGCATCGCCTTCTTACATAGATATTAAAATAAAACCTGTGTCTATAATCTAACTCTCTGGTTAAATTCTTTAAGTTAAGTCCAATCCTGTACGATGTTGCCCTATGTACATTCTGTCTCATTTAAACGCACTTAAAAAAGCATGTGGTGATTACTTTCTTGTCATACTGCAAAGTACATTACCATAAAACGTGGAACTACATACATTGCTCGCTATGCAACTTCCTTTGCGATAACTGAAACAGTATGAAATTGGCATTGAACACTTGATAAGATACAATCTTAGTATGTTAAAGCAAGTAGGATAGTTTCCAGTACCTCTGTTGCTGATTAAATTGCACCAGATTTTTATTTTAAACATGAACTTTCTTGTCATACTGCAAAGTACATTAACATGAAACGTGGAACTACATACATTGCTCATTCTATGCAACTTCCTTTGCGATAACTGAAACAGTGTGAAAATGGCATTAAACACTTGAAACTTGATACAATCTTAGTATGATAAAAGCAAATAGGATAGTTTTCAGTACCTCTAGTCTACACCTATAGCTATATCTATCGGCCTATACCTAACATTTCAAGATTTCTATATTTTGTCATAATGGAATTCTCGAAATTGCTACACTTAGGCCTATGTAACTGACTTCAGAGCAAATTATAAATATAATATATAAATACATTAGGCCTGGGAATGCTAATAAAAATATGAATTACACAGTGAAAGACCAGGGAACAGTGAAGACTAAATTGCAGTGTTTGTTAATTAACCTAGGCTTTCTAGATCTGCTGGTGCTAAAAATATATATTGGCTACTTGTAGTGCTGAGCTAATAAGCTTACCTACACCAATGAAATCCAATAACTGAATTGATTAAGAACATAATTTTTTCATCAATTAACAGAAGCTAAAATACCACCCTTGTGAGCTTTTCAATGTCTGATTGTCATTTGAAGGAATTTCAAGTAAGATGAAAGATGTGATGTTTAGATTCTGTCTCAAAAACACGTTTGAAGTGGAATACTTCACAAACCTTAAATTTCACTATCAAGATATCAAAATTTTGAATAGTGTTTTACATATTATTAAAGATAAAGCATTAAACGATTAAAGTGTTTAATTTATTTTTCTTTTCTTAACTTTAATTAACGTGTTAATTAGCGTGAAAAGTTTGTGTCCGTGAAAATGAATTTACCCAGCATAGATTGTTTACACGTACAGCGAAGTTTGTGTCTCTTCCTGAAAACGAAAATCTCAATTTAGCTATACGCGCTCCGTTGTCAGACACAAACTTTATTTTTGCCTATATTTTACTATTGTAGTCAATATAGGCCTACAAACTAGGTTTATCCTGGTAAAACCATTATGTTTTTACTAATAATTCCAAACTTCATGCACGTGTATAGTCCTATTCCAGGTTATACTGCAAGGGTACCACTATGCCTAGGAAAATTAAGGAATTTAATCTTATTCCTGTAGCCCTACCCCAGTCAGGTCTCATCTACCCGATCACAACGATAGCAACGCCACACGCGCGTCTTCTGATAACCCACTGAAAGTTTGTGTCTCTTCGTGACGACGAAAAACTATTTTTCGGTTTGTGCGCAATGGCTAATTAGCCTAATTAGCTAATTAGTGTAGTTGCACTCTTAACAATTAGGTGAAAAGGTAAAGTCCGATATACATAATCAAAATGTCAAAGAAAAAAAAATGAAAAATTATTTTTGAAGTTTGTGGTTTTGCTTTTCATCAGTCAAGAGTCAAGTACACTATGAACAATTAACAATATTGTATGGTACACAGTACATACTCAAGTGCTTTACTTTACATTAATGTTTTCACGTATAAGTATAATTGTATTGTAATGTATTACATAATTGTAGAACTTAAAGAATTTACAAATATCACATCCACTGGTCAGATAATCTTTTAAAATTAAGATGATAGAGCTGGAGAACAGTAACAATAACAACAGCGACTTTAAAATGTCAGTTTCACATAAATATCAACATTCAGATAAGAAAGTTAGACTTCGTGAGTTCATTTAGATTTAAAACTATAGCTATGAATTATTATTATATTTCCCGCTGTTAGAAAAGATTGCGACAGACACGAACAAACTATGTAATTGAGAAATTCATAACACTAATAATAACAACTAAACGAAAACTAATAACAACTAAAGCCGTTTTTTTTAAATGCTACTTTTATTTGTTAGCTAATAAAGCACGAAGGATAAACTACAGAACTACAATAAGAATTACAATATTACAGCAACTGAACATATGACTAAATGCAAGGTCTATGGGTTATGCATTCTGACAGGAATGTCCAATTCCTAACGCAGTGTTAGTAAGGTCATCCAGGATTTTTACGGCATTGATACTACCCACATACCCAGATTATTTGGGCCAAGTTGTGAGGAGGAACAGGGCCGTGTCCATTATTTCCTGCGAGTGTGAAAAATGTACCAACTGTGATATAATTTATCCCAGCAAGGTTTAAAAGATCCCCATCGATCTTTATACCGAAAATAACATTTTTTATGTTCTGTACATTTTTGTCTCAGAAATGTAAGTCCAGACCTCTTCTGATTTGGAGGTGCGTACGCACCATCGCACCTCCCCCACGGGTATAGGCCTGAGATGTTCACTTCTCATGAACAAATTTAAGATCAATAGATTTTTAGCAACACAAGAATAATTAGCTTCCAATGTTACTTTAAGGAGGTATCTCCTTGGTTACTTTAAGGCTCTAAAATCTAAAAAAAGACAATAAAAAGGAAGCTGCAGTGATTAAGAAATGAAAAGCTACCAACCGTTCCACTGTTAGTGAACGTCGACCTACTACTGTATCGATACTAAAAAACATAAGTAGGCCTATACAACATGATTATTCGGAAATGAGAGTTATGATGATGAATGTCACGCTATGTTAAAGTAAAAGAACTTTTCCAACGTAAAACATTTCGAGGCTATATTTAGTAGGTATAAATCGGATTTTTTTTTTCTTTTTTAATAGCCCAAAGAAGCAACTTCCATAAGTACAGCGCCGATGCGGTTAATTTGGTAGGCACCCCATATGATTACTCATCGATCATGCACTATCCATTGCACGCCTTTTCTAAAAACGGCAAGGTCACAATCGGGCCCCGTTATCCCCATAATGAAGACATCGGATGGGTGACTGATTTTAGTGATACGGACATCTACCGGCTCAATAACTTGTACAAATGCGGAGGTAAGACTTCCAGTTGTATCATCATATACTTGGGCAAGAGTCTATGTAATGTGTTTAGGCAAAGGTATACCGTATTCCATAATTTAAGGTTAAAGGTAAAAAAACACCTACAAATTACTAAAAACTGTATAATCTTTCTTAACCAGCTCTTAATTCGCCAATTACGGTACCTTGATGAAATTATACTTGAATGAAATCAGAAATAGCTTTATGAATGAACCCAATATCCTAAAATTACAAGCCGTGCATCAGAACCTTCACAGTACAGCTTTCCTATAGTTAATTATCTTTCTGCCCAAGTTTATAGATATTATTCGATAGGTGAACATTTCATATCGCATTACAATTTACAGCTAGATGGTGGTTTAGATGCTGGTGGTGCAATGCACCAGTAATCACCGAAGTGAATCCCAGAGCTCGAAAATTTTGAAATACGTTTGAACTCGAATATAACTTAGTCTTAGCATCATTTAACAGCAAAACATCCTAACCTACGATGACGCACCACGAGAGGCCTTTACATAACATGAAGTGCAACCCGGTGAGGGAAACTCCCTGGTGGGGTTTTTAAAGGAGACGTTAATCAACGGCTGCGTTTTGGTTCTAAATTAGTACGTATATGCTAGCTTGAGGGAATTCGGTTCTACTTTGTATGATAAACGGAAACATCGCAAAAAAAGTAAAATTTGGATATGATTTGGCAAATTAATCTTTACATCCCCTCTTAGAAGTAACCTAAGCCCTGGATCGGTTATGATTAATTTCGAAGGCTGAACGTTTGCAGAATCAGAAATAAACTGATTTAAACTCCAAATTATGTTATAATTTGTTATGTGATTCTGTATTTCATAGCAAATGTGTGTTGTGAGATCAATGGTGTATTTTTTTTTACAGAATGTTTCGACTCTGACCAGCAGCAATGCCCAGCCTGGGCGATGCAGGGTGAATGTAAGCGTAATAGACACTGGATGAGAACGTTTTGCCCGTTTAGTTGTGATACTTGCCCTTACTCTCATGACACAGACAGTGGTAAGAGTAGCAAATATCAATATGGCACAACACACTCGCACCTTAACACAAACGCAATCAACACTATCCGTATCGGACTCACATGGAACCACCGCCCCGTGGCGCCAAATATGGCTTTTCAAAAGCGTCAGTTCCATCGAGACTAGACTCTTAAATGAATCAACATATTAACTTGCACTAATAGGTATACACTCTTTGATGAACATAAATCTAATGCTATTGTATATAGAATAATGTGCAATAACAAGCCTATTCCAGGGGATTTTATGTATTTTTGTTACTTAAGAATATTAAATTGATTTTTAAAACATACCTGACGTTCTAACGAAGATTGATTTGTTTCTTGATTTTAAAAAAGATTAAAAATAATTTCATCAAATTGTTTATCAAACCATGTTGCAATTGTTATTGCCTCCTACCCACACTAAATGCGTGTGTGCAGTTTGCAAGGATATCTCACCATCCTGTCGAGCGTGGGTCACCAACGGGGAGTGCGACAAGAACAGAGCCTATATGCACGAGAACTGTAAGCGGAGCTGTGGGCTCTGTATCAATCCAGAGGGAGTTCGCTTTGGAGGTAAATATTTCAGATTCCCCTTTGACTGTCTTTCATAACTTTGTCAATTACTTAAACTGTTGCTTTATTAAAATATGTATCAATGATGGCGGGAAACATTTTGTCAGAAATAGAATAATTTTAGTAATAGTTCTTTTAACCATATCTTCAACATTGAGTACTTCAATGTTTTAAAAAAAATTACTATCAATTACTATCAATTTACATTGTCACTCCTATATAGAAATTGCAGTATATTTAAATTTTGCATTTAGATGATCGTATTTCTCGTATTTTTTATATATTTTTCATTCACATTCTTATTTTACAGTAACGGATTAACAGAGCCATCAATCATATCTCATAATTATTTGCATTTAAGTATTTCAGAGTCCTATCACTATAGAATAAGTTTATTTATAGGCATAATGCTCTTGGTCTACAGTATTTATTGTTGTTATTATTATTATTATTATTATTATTATTGTTATTATTATTATTATTATTATTATTTGTATTATTATTATTATTATTATTATTATTATTATTATTATTATTATATTTGAAGTACTGCTAAACAAAGCTTTGGTTTTCTATAGTTTTAAGTACTGTATAACCCAATTCATCAACTAATACTGGACAGATTACAATAACAAATTTAGCTATTGGGCGAACGAACAGACAAAGTTCTTTATTTCATTCATAAAATCTTGTGAAATATCTTTGAAATGCATGCATTTTTGGCCTTTTGTGTACATGTTTAAAATTCACAAATCATTTTAATGTCAGTAATTTTTGTTTGCATTCCAAAACATATTATTCTACGCTTAGATTGCCATGACAACAATACGCTATGTGCTGATTGGGCAGTTTTGGGCGAGTGTTCGCGCAGTCCTGCTTACATGCACGTTAACTGTCGCAAGAGCTGTCGTAGGTGTAATAGGCATCTTCAAACGTTATCGATGAATGGTAAGGAGAATGACGTAATGTGGAGTCTCACCCTTACGCATACCAAAATCCGATCATTTAATTAGACATCTAAGGTTAGCTAGCTAAGGTATAAGCTAGAACACCCCACTTCAAAACAGATTACCGTTTAGTTTAGGAATGTTGGCCACGAATGAATTTATTAATTTAATTCTTAAGTATACAGTTACTGTACTTTGTTAGGGTCAATGAATGTTGTTTAAAGATTTCAATGTCAATTTAAAATATACACTTGCCAAGGAAAGAAAAAAAAACATAAAACATGTGTTACAACCGAATGAATCATCAATACATTGAACCTTCTAGACAGTGTATGCCATTATGTTTATTATTGCATTGCAGACATGTAGCAGTAAGTTATGGTGAACATGTCGTGTAGTTATTTTCAGCTCTATAATTATAAAGACATTTCTTGTAATATATTAAAAAAGCTTATTATTTCTGTGCCATTTTAAATATTTCATATCTTAGAGTTTCTCAGAATTGTGGGGTTGTGGCAACAAGTTTGTCCGCTGATGTATATTAAAAAGTTTGTGTTTTTAATCATTCAAGAAAATGATCTAATATTTTGGTAATTACTGTATACCGTACCCAAAAATCCAAGTAATTATACTGAATAATAATGAAAACTGAATTTATCATAAATATGCATAATAAAAAATGCGTTATACCGTATTAGGAAGCGGGGTATAATTAACATAACTTCAATGTAAGCTGCCCCAGCTGGCCAAACAATACCAAATATTGTTGTTGCTAATGATATAGGCATGGATAAACCTAATTTGGACCTTTCTATCGGAGACCATGTTTGGTAGATTAACAGCTAAGCCTATGTACTATATACAAAACAAAAATGGAAGTAGATGTATCTGAAATTTCTAATATAGCAAATCCATGTAATTTTATAGATATATAAGATATATTAAGATATATTAATCTGAGTTTCTTATTCTGTTGTATTTAGCTACACTGACCGTCAATTATATCAGTTGCAAGCTTCTGTACATGTTTTAAATAATCTCTTGAAGAGACCTATGCTAATTTAAAATGATAGAACTTAGCTACCGGTATGTCTTACGTTTATAACTTTAATACTAGCTAAACTTTTTCCACGGTCTAAAGATGACTACTGTACATGTTTAAATGTCTTCATTAATATAGTTAGTATATGCACCTATATAACATGTCATAATGTTATTTTTATAAGTACAGTATCTATAATTATTTGTTAGTATCAGTTGTTTCCTATTCACACAGAATAACATATATTTATGTATCGTAGTTAAAATATCTAAAATGATGACGTCACGATATAACGAAGACTTTGTCTTCAGAATGTAGGGATTATCATCCAAATTGTCAACGATGGGCAAAAAGTGGTGAATGCAGTATAAATAGATGGATATACGGGTATTGTAAACTGAGTTGTAAGCAGTGTACAGTAGACAAAAACAAGAACCCTTTTGCACTGCCTAGTGATAATAAAAAGAAGTCAAAAAATGAGATTGGAAACCTACTGTCCAAATACCACAAGGACGATCAAACTGCAGCCAAAACACAAGTCATCAATGCAAAAGGTATCAGTACAAAAGCTGTTAAAGTAAATAAAACACGCTCGAGGAAATAACCGAACTTCGTACTAAATCCTTTTGCATCAACGGCTTGCGAAATCACTTCGATGCCTGGAAACTTGTCGCATTTCATTCAAACTTTGCATGGTTGCTTGAACCATTTGATCTGTCACTGATTCTTTATCATTATTAATATATATGATCCATTTCATTCATTTTCATTTATTGAACAATGAATATTTAATTAATATAATTTTAACTTGTAAGTGTAGCGAAGTTTTAACATGTTCAGGAATGATGATTCAACAATTTACTTCAGACATCATTTTGTATAAATACGATAACAAATTAGTTCAGGGCCCTGATACACCTCTCCCCAAGGCCAAAAGTATTGATTGTTTCACAAAGTAACATCTTATGGGATTTGCATAAGGTAATAATTTGGCAAACGTAAGCGTATTGTCTAGGCTTAGAGCGTACGTTCAACAATATCCTAAAATAAATCCCTAATTATTATATAAATTATGTAGGCATTTGTTAATAACACATTAAGTTCACATGTTTTCATGTAGTCTTCCTTTCCATGACAGCGATTTGTGTTGGGAATGTCAGTACCAATGTATTTAAAACACCGCTTGAATATTTTTATATTGACTTTCTATACATATACAAGAATAGTGTTTAGTGGCCCTAAACAAAGTTTATAGACAAACGTTACTTGATATAGTACGGTAACCAATGTAATACAATTCGATAATTTAGTGAGAATAATGGCAATTAGCAACCAAAAAGTGTACAGGATTTTAGAAGAATTACGACTTGGCGTGATTTGTTACCTTTGATTTAGAAGTAACTCTCAACAAAAGTATAAATCAAAACTAAAGACTACCTTGTTTGAATGTAATAGGAGTCTATTCAAAAGGCTAACATTTCACACACGATCGTTACCCTGAAATGAAAAGTAATTCATCGACTGAAGTTTCGTCATCTGATTTATTTCTTTTTAGTTTACTAAAATTACTTACTTTCCAAGGTTGCATTTTTCCAGAATGTGATAGTGAGTGACGTCAGATTAATGGATCATACAAAATGTAATGGTGCATTAATGTCAATAGAAATTTGCTGCGTTTGCTTTGATTACATCTTAATCATTCATCTAAAATTAATATAATGTTTACGTTCATTTATGTTTATCATTTTCTCTTTTTCTCTTAGAGCATTATAGACAATTGGAAACGTGGAAGTGTTGCTTTTTATATGGCTTGTCATGTTGCATATGTTTATCATTACTTATAATTTTGCATTAATACTTTCGTTCATTTTATCAAACAAGTGCATGCTCATTCAAATAAAGTTATGATTGATTGTATATGTTTTTGTTTGAATGTGGAAAATTATATGAATCTATGTAAGGTCGAAATAAGGAGAAGAGATGTTTGTGTAAACTAACGTTACCCGTAGCAAACTCAGTCACAGTTATCACGAATGTATACGTTTGAGGTGATTCCATTCTGGCGGTGAATGAGCAACTATGCCTAATTAGTGAAAGTTTTGATTGTTCAAGTTCAACAGGAAATTATTATGTTGACACTGCATCATGTTGATAATTCTAAATATGTACAATACTTAATGTTGATAAACATTACAATGATTCACTTCATTTCTTGTTTTTTTCTCATTCTTTGCACTATGTCACAAAAAACACTTTTATTTCTCAAATGTTTATCGAAATAAGGCAATATATTTTCTGTCAGACAAAAATACATTTCAATATTGTTTGCTACGATATATTAAACATATATGGTATATCGATTTTTTCAGGTGAGTGTTAGCCTAGATGATTAGATCACACTCAGAGCATCTACTGTATTTTTAATTCAAAATCAAATATTCCTAAATAAATTTAACTTGAACGCTGATATCTGGGTAGTTTTCTTTTGGATGATCCAAATACAGTTTACAAAATAGTACTGACATTTCATGAAATTGTCTAGTGTTTCATGAAACCATATATAAAAGATGTTTTGTTAATTAGCGAAAGCTTGATGAAATTATGCAGAAAGGTTTACTATTTCATAATTGGATCACCCAAAAACACAATTCCATATATATTCAAGTCGGATATAATCATCTCTTCATTTTGTTTGTCTTACGTCAAGTATACTAAATGACAATCAATCTGATAACTATTAATTCATGATTATTTAATTTTTCCAAATACAGTATTTCATATGCATTTGAGGATCCTTAACTATCCAGTTATGGAATATTCTTGCTCTTCTTACAACATATTGAATGTTTTTGACAGGCTGTAAAGACAAAAACAAGAAATGTGCAACTTGGGCTAAACAAGGTGAATGCAAAGACAATCAAGGCTGGATGCACAACAACTGTCCTGTTAGCTGCGACACCTGTGGAAAACCTGATCCAACAGTTGGTAGGATTTACATAAGTCAACAATTCCAAATACGATGAAACACTGTGAAAGTGCAGTGGTTAGGTTATGGCAGAAAATGGTGTTAACAAAACATTAGCAAGTTCATATTATTAATTACATCTATTATTTTATTGACATGATATTTAAATTGTCCCATAACGGTATGAAATAAGACAGTATGAAAAAAAAAACTCCGAAAGGAATGATACAAGTCCTCGTAAATCAATATTTCCAAAATCTTCGAACAAATAAAGTGCGAGATATTGTATCACGATGGGTTGTTGTATCACTTTTATCGGAGTTCTTCTCACACTATCGTCAGACTTACCGGTGAACCATATAGTTAACAGTATGAAAAGTATTTAATATTATTATAGCAAAGGGCTCTCTTGAAAGAGTTTTGTCTGACGTCAAAGAAGAGATAATGATTTAAGAGTTATGTTATCTCTTTCACTTCCACATGGCAGTAATTTTGATTCCATTTTATTTATGGAATCTACAGAACATGGAAGCTGTAACACTTATGGTTCAATGAGGCTTATTTTAATTTTTTCCTAAAATGAAACTTCATCGAAATAAACTTAATCATATAAAGTTGTGCTATCAATAGGAAGACAGCTTTTCAGAAATAAGCAATGAAATCATGGAAATAAACTTTAAACAAAAGTTGTATAGGTTTATTAATCTTAACTACCATATTAATTATGGGTATTTTAAAACATGAAAAAGTCGGCTATCAAAATATATTTGAAGTCACTTTATCATTTTCAATAATATTCATCATTTTATACTTATTGAAAATGTTAACATTCTGTTAAAGATATATTAGTCACTTTCTATAATTCTATAATTTTTGGGCCTTGAGCTATTGTCTAGTGTGCTGGGAAATAGGAAATATTACGGGGAGATATAGACAGGCTTAACCGCATCGTTAACAATCGGAACGAATATTGGGCCAGTGTGTGCCGTCGGTGGGCTCTGACTACAGTGACAGGGTGGCATTAAAGTTTGACAGGATTTTAAAAGATCCTTCTTATCTTCTCCACTCTGTAATTGTCGCTAGTTTTACTGAACGGAGCGGTAGAATGCAGTCGGCAAGGGCTCACACTAACCGCTATCGAGATTCTTTTATTTCCAGGACTTTAACGAAAATCTCCAGACAGGCACTCACATTATAGAATTATAGAATTATTAAAATTAAAATTTAATATAATTAAATATAAAAAATAGTTGTATCATGTCTTTAAGAACAAGAAACATCTTGTCGACCATATTAATTTCCGAAAACGATGAAATAAAGTTTATCTGTATATGTATCATTTCCATCCTGTAACTGACAGGTGAATAATCTTATACTGATATTGACGACATAAAGATTTATTATTATATCAAGCGTAATATATTGTAATTCTTTATATTTTTTTTTCGACAGCTTGTGAAGACGCTCACAGTCGATGTCCGGAATGGGCCAAGGATGGTAATTGTGTCATAAACAAAGAGTATATGAAGAAGACATGTGCTGCAAGTTGCCTGGTATGCAAAGAAGATGCTTTCCCATTAGGTTAGTCAAACAATCAAATTACAGCATTACATCTAGTGTTGTGAGGCTACAATCTGTCTCACCGAGACATGGCGGTTTTCTTTTTTGTTTTTTTTTTGTATTATTATCTTCATTTCATTTCATTCATTTATTTGACACAAAGGCCATGGGACTATTAAAGAGGCAATTGCATATATGACTCAGTGAGCCAGAAGTCCCAACATAACACCAAAAAACACCAAAAATATTTACAATAAAAATTCGATTAAAAATTATAAAATAAAATGTATCAAAAAATGTATCTACATCTGGTGACTAAAATGATACGCTTTTAAGCTATTTAAAGATACATTAAGGGTGCAAGAAAAGTATTACAGCATCCAAGGTCTTAACTATAGGCCTAATTATTATGTTACTAAAAGAATTAACAAAGTAAAATATATTTGGTAAGCGTTGACAGGGTTGTTTATGTATAGTTAAGGGGAAACATATAACATGCCCCTCTTAAGATGTCTATATTATATAATTAATTTGTTTGTTACTTTTGGCTTTTGGGGCCCTATTTGCAAGTGACTTACAGTAGGTCACCTCCCAAGGCCCTGAGGCTCAGGCTTAAAGAATGTTCACGTTTATTCTGTTTCCTTAACAGCAAGCCTTCAAGCTGATAATATTATGACAGAGCTTGCATTATTTAAAATGTTATGCTCCATTTAATTCTGCATGTTTTATTATTGGGGAATGGAATGTATTTTCAAAGAATTAACGGTAGATTATAACAAACCGTCTTTGATGTGAAATTTAATCAGTCATTTAGCCCGTATATATAGATTTGCATACTTATAAATAAGGAGGGAAAATGAGGAGGAAAGGAAAATGTGCTGTACAATTGAAGAATACAGGGAGCATGATCATAACTTTAAGTATCTGAAGGTGGGGATGGGGGTATGTGACTATAAAAATATCCATGGAATTCTAATAGCATATATAGACCAACATGAGTGTTATACAATAATGGTATGTGTCAACATGTGCGTGGAGGTATCATGCAAACACGTATTTTAATGAAGTAATCTAATTATTGCTAAATTGTGTTATGGATATTGCATTACAGCAAATTTAAAAATGAAATTGTGTTGAGGTGCAGATTAACATTAGACTCAGATTCAAACATATGGATTAGTTCCATTCTCCCGACTGTTTTGCATTGGCACCAAGTGATAGGTGCTTGAACACCCCAAAAGATGTATTCTCCTTCCATATCCTTTCCTTTTTCATATTTATCAAAATTTATCTACATTAACAGCCAAACTCAAATAACTTGTTGACTCATTGCAAAGGGAATGTGTGAAAGCAATCTTAAATTGCATTTAAAAACCATGAAATCTCTAAAGGTTTTATAACCCCTACTTATGAATCTATCCATGAGGTAGTGACAGGGTCGATGTTATGAAGTAGAGATAAACTGAACATGTGGTTTCTGTTATCTTTGCACATTTTTTTTCATACCCAGTAATGTACTGTAAATTACAAGGAAGCTACCTATTATTAGATTTAGATATAGGAGCACCATTGCTAATCTTAAAATAGCATTCTCTCTATGTTTCCTGTTTGGTGCGTCTCCGTGGGAGCGATGACAGTCAATGGGTCAGTTTATTCAATCAGAAGTCACTAAAGACAGGTTTTCAGGAACACTCAATGGCTGAGGTTACTAGATGTATATTTTGGGGACTCTGGATTATGTTTTCGAAATTTAACAGAAATTGATTTATCAAGAAAATATATTATGTTTTAATTTATGTTTTCTTATATTCACACGTCTGTGTTATGACAAACAATTCTGTGAATATTATATGAGAGCTGTATATTTTGTGCAAACATTTATCTATATTATTGCAGAAGATATATTTTAAATAAGTCTCTAAAAAAATACGTATTAAATATTTAATACTTAGCACTTTTTTATGATTTTATTAATTCTGATAATTATTATAAAACTTGGCACATGTATCATTTTGAATTAAAATGGTTTTATTCATGATGCCGTGTCAATTCTGCTACAGCAATACTGTGCTTGGCAATTTTTTTTTTCATTTCTAAGGTGTGTTTGTGTGTTTGAATCAGGTCTTCCTTCATCACAAACAAAAATAGCTTCATATTAAGCGGTTGCCTCAGTCAATCAGAGGATAAAGAGCTCTGGATGTTTTATTTCAGCAAGATAGAATGAAGATATTGGGTTAAAATTTAAGACAACTTCTAAGAGCTATTGAATAATTTATCCATGTACTATCAATATAATTTATACCTCCATGATTTACCTAACACCATGAATTACATAGTTAAACCCTACTGTCTTGTTTGCATTTTATTTATTTTTTCTTCGTTGTATGTCTATATTAAGTTAATAGTTAACGGTAGTCATTTGTATACCAAATTTTCCTAAATAAAAAAATTAAATAAAAAAATAATTAAATAATAAAATATATATAAAAATATAAAATAATATTAATAATAATAATAATATATATAAAATATATATTAAATAATTATTTAATTTAATTAATTAAATTAAATAAGAAAATTCCCTCCATAGAGTGCAACGATCGTCATCAATACTGCAGACAATGGGCAGAGAGTGGTTACTGCGAGAGTACTATGGGATGGATGCGCATGCATTGCCCCGTCAGCTGCAATGCTTGTGTGGTGGCGGGAACTAACATTAGTAGGTCAATGTTTATGCTTTGCTTTAATATCTAAGTTTTAAAAAAAATACATTGCTTGTTTGGTTTTGGTGAGCCTTTGATTTATACATTATAATTATGATATTAACGGTATACTTACTGCAAAATAATCGAAAACCTAATATTAAATTGTTTATGCTAATTAGCTTAAGAATGTATCTACTTCACACCTGTTATTTATGATAATGCTTTTCAGTTTATTTCAGTTGTGGCGGTTGCACGTTGTGAGCTAATAGCATTGTCGGTATTTTCTTAAGAATGTTAAAAGCACTAAAACCCCATCATTGTTGTAATATTTGTAGTATAACAAGAAATGTGTTTGAATTCAATTCTTATTCCCATTCTACGCAATATGAAGTTGTATCATGTTATGAGATGGTTAACACAAATCGTGCTGAAACCAATTTATTGAAATACCGTAATTAAAACAATTTTATTTAACTCCGAAAGAGAAATAACAGATGTTTCATATTGGAATACATAAGTCAACTTAAAACGTATCTACAAAACCTAACAAAGTCAACATCTAATGCATTAATATTGTGGATTAATTGACTTAAGCTGAGTAATTATATACATAACAGAGGCAGTTTTTAATCAGAACAAAACATTAAAATCCATATTCTTTCCTTTTTTCCATCAATTGAACTATGAAAGATAATAAAACATCAATAATAATTTCCAGTATTCGAAAAGTACAGTAGTAAGCTTAATATGGAAAATTGTCAAGTACAGATATACTGAAAATTGGATGTCTGCCCATAATAAAGCAAATAATTTAATATATCCTTGCAATACATTTAGTACTTACAACACAGTGTCTACACTAAACTGAATTAAATTGAATGTTTGTGCTTCATAGTTTTTTTTTACACTTTTTAGTGCTGAAAATATTACTGCTTTGTTTTTACCTAGTGAAGTCTAACTACATACGTATTTTTAGAACAGTTGAAATCTAGAGCAGTTTTAGTTTATTATTAGTTAAAAATAATGTTTCTCTTGTATTTCAAATGCTTTAACAATGAACAAATTATATAAATTGATATACATGAATGTGATTTACCAATTTGTTTAAAACAGGGTGTAGTGATGGAGATAGTCGGTGTCCAGAATGGGCGTTGAAGGGCGAGTGTAGAACCAACACGGACTGGATGATTCGTAAATGCAAACTAAGCTGCAAGCAATGCGTTACCGACAACTACGATGTGAAACCACCTCAGACATCACCCACGCCACAAGCACCTGGTAAATACACTGTCAATCATAATAGCGTCAATACCCTTCTGTATTCACAGTACACTAAGTGTATTAAATCTTTATACAAGATTTATTCATATTACATTTCAGTCATTTTATTCAAAAATGATATTTAATCTTCTCTTATACAATTTCATTTACACATACTCAAGGGAAAATATCTTTTTGACATAACGAAGCATACAAGACCTTTAAAATAAGAACTATATCTATCATTTCTGACAGATGTTAAATTCAGTATTAAGTAAGAGAGCATTTTTTTGCGTGTGTTTTATTATTTATATTCTACTGCGTTTACATGTTATAATGAACACTAGGCTAAAGGGTCAATCCAGTACGTTTTCTGTCTGTTAGGATATTGATTTTAATTTCATGTCTACCATTTTGACGGATCATACATAGAAAATACATGGGTAATTCAAACTCAAAATAGAAATAGTAAAATGACAAAACACGTTTGGAAGCAAACAGTATATATTAAACCCTAAGTTTAAGCGACTAATAGAAAACAGAGACATTTTGTTGTGTACAGCAATATTTTTCTTACTGTGGGTCAATGCTCTAGCTTCTTCACCGAAGTATACTCCTTTAATGTTCAACTCTGTTCTACTATTATATTAAATGAAATAAAGTTTTAAACGTATTAAATTAGAAGCACTCTATTATAGGAGCCAAGAACTGTCAACTTGTGTACTGCCCAATTCTCCGCCAAAAGGACTTCTGAATGTCATGGGTCAATGTTGGTGAATTTCACAATGAAGAAATCCACCAAACTGGTGTTCAGTTTTGAAAACGGTTAAATAGTATTACTTAGGCCGAAATACTATAATAAATATTTTTGTGAAGTTAATTTTGATTTGAATAAAACAGTGAAAGTTTTCAATTAATTCGTCAAAGGTGAGTATGTTTTTCTTTTGTGTATAGTTACGTTGCTTCTCAGCAAGGAACATGTTTACAAGTATAAAAATTGAGACTTTCTGAATCAATTCCTAAGACTTATAAACTCTAAACAGGATAGAATTACATTTCTTGGCTCAACCAACTTTTTATTCTAAATGTTGTTAATGTTTCAGACTGTAAGGATACAACCAAGAAATGTGTTGGCTGGGCAAAGAACGGCGACTGCGAGAAGAACCCTAAATGGATGAAGCCAAACTGCCCTCTCAGTTGTAATAGTTGTGAGATTGTATCCACCCTTGTAGCAGGTGAGTGTTATGTAGTAAAAATGAATGCATTGGAAAACCAGGTTCTTGATTTAAGTTCCTGTCACAAATGAATGTATTTCTAAATCACTTCCACTGCATGCTCGCTACGAAAGAGGGAGTGAACATTGCAAAGTATAATTAGGATCAGTTGGAAGTGTCCTTCAGTGTAAATATATTCGTATTTACAATCCAGTCCTGCAGTGTTGCTTTCTTTCAGTACGGTAAGCTTTAGAGCCCTTCTTCTACAAAAAGCTACAAATTTCTTCAACATCTCCAACAATAACAACTTCAGCAGGAATCACTTCAGATTAAAATGGTAATTCCAGAAGTATATGTAACAACTCCAAACAGTTTAAAATTTGTCGGTGCACCAAGGGTTTCTTTCCCTGGACCAGCCTACAAAAGAGTTTGCCCTGATTGACACACTGCAGTCCCTGTTCACCATTAATCTGGAACAACCCTGTCCATCAACTTTTCAAACTGAATTTCTTTTTTTTTTTCACTCTTAAACCTAGATTTATTGATAAAGATAGGTTGATTCAAGTTGAATACTGACTGATATCCAATGATATTTAGATTTTTTACTATTTTACTAGTATTAGTAAAACACGTATGCTTTATGCAAATACTATGATCACATGATAACACATCTATTTATTACAGTATACTGTACACACTATAAATATTATCATTGTACTACTTTACTCTAGACAAACGTTATTCTCACCGACGTCAAACCAAAACCTACCCGTGTTCAAATCATCATACATACTGACCTAGTTATGTTAACACTCAAGATTTAACCAATGGCCTCCGAGTATTTACTTTCCTGAACTTGACAGAAACAAAATGAACATGATGTCTCACCACTCACCAAATCTTGGCATGGTTTTAATGTAGTAGTCATACATCTATTTTATCTATATTATAGATCATAGCACTGAATACAATCAATAGGATAAATTATTAAATGCAGCTGTGTGTGTATACCCTGTTTAATCAATCGTTTAAGTTCCAGTACTTGAAGTGGTCATTACATAAAAATACATAATACATTCATTTCTCTTATTTTTATTTTTTATTTTTTTGTTATTAAATAGTTTACTACAATTTACCATAATTTTTAAAATTATGTATCTTTTTTTAAGGTTGCCGTGATGTCCAGAGGAAGTGCCCGATGTGGGCTGAGAATGGTGACTGCCAAACCAACCCTAATTTCATGTTCCCTAACTGTCCACTAAGCTGCAATAGCTGCAATGATACCAGTTATGATCCTGGTGAGAAAACCTAATACTGTATAATGATGATGACGATGGTAATGGAGATGGAGATGATGATAACGATGATGATGATGATTATGATAATGATGATGATGATGATGAAAATGGAGATTATGATGATGCAGGTGACAACGTCGACGATGCCGACGGTGACAATGATGACGATAATGTGATAATGATGATGATGATGATGGTGATGAGGATGATGATGAACGATAATGACGACGACGATGATGATGGAGATGGTGATGATGGAGATGGAGATGATGATGATGAAGATGATGATGATGATAACTACGAACAATGCCGACGGCAATGACAGTGATGGAGATTATGACGATGAACGATTGTGATGATGACGATCATGACAACGACGATGATGCCGTGGAGAGAGATTATGACTACCGCAGCGATACATTACATTGATGATGATTGAAGTGCTATTAATCATGAATACATCTAAAGCTAAGAAAATTAAGAAGGCAAGGATAGGATCATATAATTGTTCTCAGTATTTACTAACATTTGTAGGATGCATTGACAAAACCAGACGTTGTAAAAACCTAGCTGACAGGGGCGATTGCGAAACAAACAAAAAGTGGATGAATAAGAATTGTGCACTCACATGTAACACATGTGCACAAATTGATAAAAAGGTGGCGAAACCAAGTAAGTTTAAAAACCAAACTTTAAAAATATTAAAATTATAACAAATAATGAATCAAATCTTTAAAATAATAAAAAGTTATAAATTAACTTAAACAACTTTAATACTAGTTAATGTAGATTTACAGGAAATAGGTACCAAATATTTCCAAAAAAATGTATCATGAATTTGTAGTATAGAATAATGCAAATATAAATTTAAAAACGCTTAAAAAGGGGTATACTGTTAACAAAATATTATTTATGCATGGCCTCAAGTCTGAGGAACTTTTCAGATAATCATTAGCTAAACCACAGACACCCAAGACTGCTTTTTTTTGTATTATATAAAATCGTTAATTGGTATAGGATGTTGGAAGTCATTTGAAATTCATATCTTTCATACTATTTTTCATTCAGGTTGTGTGGCTAAGTAATGCATGCCACCACATACTATTTTATAGTACTTGCACTGCACAGGATTCTGTAAAAAAAAACCTTAAAATCTAGCATAGAGTGTTGATCATAGTACAATCTATTTCAGCTAATAAATCCAGAAAGGCTAGAAATGTGGAAGGTATTGTTGAGATGCATGGACCACATCAGCATGTCAGTGCAATGCATTTTGGGAAAATAATTACAAAGATGACAATAATGTTTTTATTTGCAGTATAATTTATTTTGCACTTTAAACTCCTGATTGCATATTGATTATTTGCATTTATTATTTATAATATATTACTATAGGCCTATAATTATTATTGTTATTACTATCATTATTTTCATCATCATTACAGTGCTTATTGTTATTGAACTGTTTTAATTTAACTACAGTTAATTATTATTATTATTATTATTATTGGTATCGCACATCAATATCCAATGGAATTACATTATTCCTAAAGCTTGGTGACAAGTCTCCTCAAACTTCTATTACCTTCCTGAGGATCCTTGCCGTATTCAGAATCACACTTTTCTGAAGTTCATCTATTCTGGTTTCTATACTGATGTGTTGTCTTTTCTTTAATTTCTTTGGAACTGTTCCAAATGTCCCAATTATAACAGGAATGACCACTGTTTCAATTTTCCATAATTTACTTAAATCACTTTCTCCATTTCTGTCTCCTCGATGCGACCATCGTACAGTATTGCAAAATCTATTATTATTATTATTATTATTGTAATCGTCAATATAACCATCATATTATCATTTTACAGCCTTCTTAAGCACCAACACTATCACCAACAGAAAAATCAATCCCTTTCTATTACCAGCCTCATTATCATCAATTTTGTTTAATATACTTTATATTCGAAATATATTGAAGTATTAATTGCATATTTGAAGCATGTCGATTTTTTGAAACATACAAAAACGTTTTTATTACACCTTAGTTGCTGTTTCAGATATTTTTGTTGTGTTAGCACTGAAATGAAATACAATTTTATTATTTTTTTTTTTTTTTGCGACAGTATTCTAATCTGTATTATGAGTTTTGCATGCTAATACTGTTTGAAATTTTTTCTTTAAAATTTGTTTTTCTTATTAATATTACTTTTTAAAATACCTTTTGTTTTCAATAATAATTACTTTCAGTATCTTTCAAAGCTTGATTATACAGAATTAGTTTGTTGTTTGTTTAAAAAAAAAAAAAAAAAAAAAAAAAAAAATTTATAAGAGGAATAAGGCCCTGTGAAAATATCTATTTAATCATAATGACCTAATATTACTATAATATAGGTCATGGATTCCATGGTGGCGCCAGAAATTCCCAGGCCAGGTGACGGGTCAAAGGTTCCTGACGGGGTTGTCCATAAACATTCAGAATAGGCACCGCTAGATGCATGGAAATGGCACTTTCAGACTAAAAATGCTATACTCGATGCTGCATTCCCCCAACAAAATGATTGGCTTTTTCCCTTACAGGGAAGGGAGGATGTTGGGGTCTACAGTTCTTCGACAACAGGGTGTTCTGTACAGCCAGATCCCTTTAGCACTGCTAATTCATGATTTAGAATTAGCTTTCTGGTTAGGGGTCCTAGGATCCTGGCTTCAAATCCTGTAAACAACGAGGATTTGTTTTCCTCTTGGCCATTAACAGCATACCTTCTTAACCAAAAAAAAAAAAACAAAACAAAAACACCTGTGTTTAAGATGAAAATCAAACTTCAAAATCAAATACGTATTCTTGATTCTCAATTTTGTATAAGATTTAATTTGTTATACCGTACATAAATAATATATCAAATATAAAGTCAAACAGATGTAAGGCATTTCAAGAAGTTTTATCTGACAAGTCTTGAAAAAAATTGCAAAGGAAAAAGAAATTGTGGCTTTATTTGCAAGATAAGATATTTTTTATATGATCTATGCATTACTCATTATTTTGACAAACCATCAGAAACTCATTGAGGAGTTTTCAAAGCTGCTAACAGTGTAAATTGTAAAATGAGTAAAATTAGAACGGATTACCATGTACACAGTGGAAATAGTGAAATCATACATTATTTATTTCTAATAATAAAAATAATCAACTTTAAAGTCAGGCTCTGGTGAAAAGAAAATGTTTGCTATGTTGAAAACTGGCTTTTCTAAGACACAAAAAGCACATTTGACGAAAAAGTTGTGAGCGGTTAATGAGATACACATATTTTGATATTTAAAAACAGGGGGAAAATGGGTGGTTATGTCCCTTTCCCCCCAGTTATTCAAAAAGCTGTATCTCATTAACTGCCTTGTGAGTTTTTTTGTCAATATGCTTTTAGTGTCTTAGAAAAATCAGTTCCCTCCGAAGCCTGGCTTTAAAGAAACATCTTAAAGTTTAAATTTGTTGTTAAAAGTAAATTATGAGTCACAATAAAATTGAAAATTTAAAACGGTTTTTATAATATATTACTCTGAGAAATAACTAAAAAGGTTTTTCAATGTGACTCATTCTGTGCATAGTTTGTTTTATAAGTGCTCTGAGACCAAGTTAATTTGACAATATAAAAAGTCTTAACAATCTTAAATTGCTTGGAGAGTTGGGCAACATGACCTGTATATATATTTAATATGTTGTGTTTTCAACATGCAGAATGTAACGATAGTTTTGCAAATTGTCCGAGCTGGGCTAAGGATGGAGGATGCTTATCACAGCCAGATTGGATGGGAAGAAATTGCAGGCTAAGTTGCAAAACATGTAGAGTTAAATTCAACCAGACAGAAATAGGTACGTTAACTCTTTCTTTCTTAATCACACCCACAGACACACCCAAAATACATTTTCCAGAAATTTACACATTTTTATCAAATATATATTACTATAATACAATACAGCAGCCTGTGAATTTCAAAATATTCAGTGTCAGATTCTTAATTAGGATTATAAAAAATTTGAATTTAATATATTACAAAAGTCAACCAACCAAAAGTTCATACATAAACCATAATTAAAGTGTACCATATATACTTTGAATAGGCATTTCAAAACAGTACGGTATGATTGATAAGCATCAGCATTGCCAACAGGTGGACAAAGTGTGGCCTGTGGGTCGACAGTATTTTCGCTGCGGCCTGTAAATATAACTTACTATCCCTGTGCGCGGCCCATGAAAATATGTGACAAAGACAAGCCAAAACAGTCACACGTCGCAAAATTTTGAGTTATTAATACAGTGTTAGAGAGTAAAATAATAGCTATAAAATGGTAAAAAAATCATTCAAATCGGACATTTCCTTATGAAGTTACAAGCGTTTAATCACACAGCTGTTTAAAGAACAATATTTGAGAAATCAGCCTTCAAAGTTTATGATTTCAGGCATTTCTCATGCAGAAACTATCTTAATCCTTAAAAATTGTTGTTTTAACATTGAAAATGGGGAAAATAACAGCATAGAATGATGTACACTATAGATATATCAAGTTTAGTTCAGTGCAATAAAATGGATTTTTAAAAATTTGACATTCCAGCATGTTTTGGCCATTTTCTCTGTAACACGATTTGCGATGAGTGACTGGTTTGGCTTGTCTTTGCCACATATCTTAAAATCACTGTGTGCAGCCCGCCAACCTTTGGCTAGAAAACCCCATGTGTTTTTACGGCCTGAAAGCGATCATCTGTTAAAGTTAACTGAGCATAAAGTAATGTAAAAGCAGTCATTTAAGTTTTTGGAAGCACACTGGAAAATCAAAGTTTAGGTGCGGCCCTCAGTGTTAAATCAAAAATTCACTTTGGCTCTCCGACCCTTTTTAATGCCCACCCTCAACATAACAATAACAGGAATGGCAAGATCAGTATGTTTAGATTTGAATACGCACCAGGAAGAATACTGGCTCATGACAACAACCATAACATTTGTTTTGCTACCAGCATATCATATCAATTATTTCCTGATTTCATCATCCTCAATAACACCAATCCTATTCTACTTAACAACATTATAAAAACACAGTTTTAAACACTAGGTGGCGCTCTAACACATTATATCTGTTGCTGACAGTACAAGAAATGTCTCTGGAAATAATCACCACTGAAAAAAAAGAACAAAAAAATATTTAAATAGTGTAGACAGTTTTAAAAACTTACACACTAAAATTAAAACACAAGTATTTGCTATCAATTTAATTCTAATGTATTTTTTCATTTTATCTTGCTTAATATTACGGTAGTTTACTATAATAATTTTGTTAAAATTTCAGAGTGTGTTGATGGTGCAAAAGAATGCCAATTTTGGGCTCTGAAAGGGCGGTGTTCAATTGATATAAAAGAAATTCCCTATCAGTGTCCGAGAAGTTGTCAACTGTGTTCAAATCCTAAAGATAATGGTGAGTGGATTTTTGTTTCACTTCACTTCCATCACATACTGAAAGATTGTCAATAAAAGAATTCAACCCTGTTGGTACATAATAGCCAGTTCTTACTATGAACAAACAGAAATTACATAAAAATAAAATTAAGATTGTGAAAATCAAGAGCAGATTCAAGGGAGTGCCTAGTCAACCCAGGTCTAGTCCCCATCCCCAAATATTAAAGTCTTACTGGGAAAAAAGAAAAAGAAATTCAATTATAAATCTGAAATTTTCAGCAACCTAGACATGTCAAACCGATAAAATGTACTTCAGCTCCAACAATGTGGTGTTGAAGTGACCTGGACACTCCATCTCCCTTGGTCCCTCTCTATATTGAATTCTTTGGTCCAACACTAGTAAATACAGAGACATGCAGAGGAGATTCATTGCCAATATAATTAAACATCATTTCTATAATCACTTCTATGCTTGTTTGTTTTCAGAGTGTAAAAATTACAGCAAGCGGTGCAAAGTGTGGGCCAAGACAAACTGGTGCAAGAAAAACCCTGCATTCATGAGCAGGTTTTGTGGACACAGCTGTAGAACATGCAAAAAAGTTAAACGAATTAGAAAGAAATCGACCAGAAAAGACTAACTACAATATTCCATCAAACTTTCATTGTAACCTCAGTGAGCTCCAACAATATGTTTTTTTGTAAAAACGTATGAATTCCATTTCAGTTGAGTTCATATGGGGTTTCTCCCTCTTGCTAACTTTTTCATATTCAAACAAACACTATTTAAAAAATAAACTTAGTAAATTTAATATAGTCCAAAGTAAAACTGAAACAAGAAAAAATCTTTAATCACTAAAATATGATTTGCTATTTAAATGTAAAAAAGCATTTCATTCCAATTGAACATCTAATAAACTTATTTGAAGTTTGAAAACTTGTTTGGACACTATGACTATGTACAAACAAAGGCTGGGCTTATAAATATATAAACATGGTTATCTTTCAGACTAAAAAAGACTTTGTGTCTGACATATCTGCCGACATATCTGATAAAACAAATTCTGTCTTTCCATGTTTGTTAGAAATCAATCAATGCTCTAAATCACTAAGTTTGACTAAACACTGTATCCACATATTGATCAATAACATTTTATATTAATTTTATTTTCAAAATAGGATGCCTTTATAGCAGAACAATTTTGCTAAATGAAAATACAATTATATTGTTTCGCCCTCTGAAAATCTTTCAAAAATAGTGTTCACTAAAACAAGGTATTAAGAAAGGTCTTGCCACAAGTCTGATAGAGAGAAATCTGCATGGCTGGCTATTTTTCTTGCCATGGAGACTTGGGGAAGAGGCTATTTTACATATTTTGAGTGTCATGTGATATCTAACGACTGGGTTTGTGGTTTTGGGAATGGAAGCAAACAGGTGCGTGCCACACAAGTCTATTACCATGGTCGTCTGGAGGTTACAGCTTCTTTCCTATGAGCCTTATTTTATGGAATGCCAGAATACATTGGGAATCATATTTTTATTTCAGCATTTCTTATCTATTTTTCCACTGGATATGTTTCTCCATTTGAGCAATGAATCATAGTTTCAGGGTCAAAAGAAAGCTATGAAAATCAAGATTAAAACTTCCAAAAATGACTAAATGGTCAATATAGGAAGAAAAATGTTTTAGTTTTACTTTAATGATTGAATTTAACCATGAAAAAAGTCATTAAGGAAAACAATTTTCACTTAATTATTTATCACACACGTTTACGAATATTTTTTAAATGCACAAGCATATATTTAAACTATTAATACCTTTTAAAGTTACCCACATAATATTTAAATGTATTCGAAAAAACAAATGTTCAATTAGAATTATTAAATATTTTTAAAAATTAAAAAAAATGAGTGAAAGGCTGTTCAGTTCCTTTTGTGGTGCGAGTTTATGTTTATAATCAAATATAATTTAAAACAGCAAATACAGTGCAGCCTCCAAATCGAGACTCCTCTAATTCCGAGACCCCTCTAATTCAAGATCACTTTTCCAAAGACCCAAATAACAATCTTCATCTTTTGAAACAAAGCTAACCCTCTAATTGGAGGCTGAACCCTGAGACCACACCAAATTTTCAGGTCCCAAAGGAGGTCTTGAATTAGAGGGAAACTGTAGTGTTATACTTGAGAGAGCAATAATAACTTCGTCTAGAGATGATTTGTAAGTTATTATACATGTAGAGGTTGAAACAGATTTTTCGCCACACAGCTGGCTGTGTCAAACTTGCTGCAATAAAGACAAATGTCGCCCTCTGGTGAAAAGGCTGAAAACTACCATTGTGAATTGAAAACATTTAACAGTAAAACATTTTGTAAAAAAAAAACCATTTCATATGTTATCACCTTTTAAAACTTTGTAAATTGTAAGTGTTTAACTGTAACATAATAAATTGTCATCAGTAGTGTTGCTTATCAAACAATTCATAATACTGTAATAGTTTATATAATTTATTTCAATTTTGTTTAATATTTATGTATATTCTAATTGTGTATTTTTGGAATTTAATTTGTACATTTTTTTATTATCTGTATAATTCTCGAAACTCTTAATGTGCTTTAAATGTTTATCTATGTTGCCCAGTGATATTAAATGTTGCAAAAGAAAAACTTGGATCAATTGTCATTTGTGTTTTTGGAAATATCCGTATACACACTTTCATTTAGTATAAGGTCAGGAAAATGCTGTATCTGATACTCTCGTCTAGGAAAATATCTTAACATATTGATTGTCATGGATAAGAATACTTGTCGAACTGGGTGTTGCTGAGGGCGCCAGGACAACTATACTTGTTGAAAATTGTGCATAAATTTGTATTGCAAGATTTGCTAACATCCTAGGACGGAACAAAGTCTCGGCTCAGTAGTTACAGTAAAAAGGTAATAATTTATATAGCATATTAGCTGGGTCTCTATCCTAAGAGTCCCATTATGTTTTGTGCAGAACGTAGGCACTTTCTTGAAATTACTGAATGCATCAGGTACTGGACCAGCACAACAGGGTAACCAGGGCAACCTACTGCTCTTCTTCAATAATGTCCTGGCAAAGTGTACAATATGCATACCGTTTATAGTCCTTATACGACTTGTTCCACCACCAGAGCCTGTCGCTCAAACCAGTGCCGATGTTTGGCTATAATATGTAGGACTAATCTAAAAATTAAAATGTAGTTTGTGTACACTGAATTATAGGTAATGTGAAAAAGAAGAGGTGCTCCCTACACACTAAAAAATCTCACTTTAGAAATGACAGTGAGAGAGGTCTCGCTACAAATTAAGTCACTTGGACGGGAAATGGAAAACTGTGTGTTTGAACAGATTACATTCTAAGCTTTAATTGGGTTTGGAATAACTTTGACCCAAAACATCCCTGAAGCCCTGTCCACTCTATCAAATTGTATTGGAAAAACCATGTGACAAGCCTAAATATGGTCATGATGACATCATTAGAGAGAGCAGCTTAGCTCAGTCAGCTGATCTGGTGGTAGCCACAGTGTGTGCACTGAACTGTGGAGATCTCTAGGTCCCCAGTTCAATTCCCATCGCTGCCTCTCCTTGTGTTTCAGCTAGAGGGCTGAAATATACGTTACAATTGCGCACGTCTTTTTCGGATGAGACGTTTAAGCCATTGGTCCCGTGTGCATTTATGGCCCAGGTACACGATAAAGAACGCAGTACACTCTTCGGAAAAGAGTAGGAGATTGTCTCCCGGTGTACTGCCCAATCACCACCAGAAGGACCCCACTGGAAATAAGTATTCTTCTAGACTTTCGTTTGCTATCCTTGGTGTGTACACCGAATAAATCCAATCCAATAAATCCAATCACACCACGACTATATATAGACACATCAGAGAAAGCTCTGTCAAGATTATCAAATTTTCTCTGACAAAAAACTGTTGGATGCCCATATGTTGTCAATATAGGTGCCTATTGTCATGATGTCAGTCGGGTTAAACCCATTTTCGTGATTTGACATGGAATGACCCTTAAAAAGGTAGTGCACATCAACCACTTTAACCTTGAAGTTGAAACCCATAGAAAAATATTTTTATCTACTGTGTTACTAAATACTTACTTCATTTGTCTTTCCTTTCTACTCCTGCAACATGCTCCTGCTTCTGGGATACTGTTTTTGCAGAGGCTCTCTGCATTAGGATGAGACCAGAAACTATCATCATGGAGCCTATCCACCATCGTATACTGAGGGCCTCGCCAAATACTAAATGACCAATCAACGCCTAAAATACAAATAAAATCTTCAATGTTGTATACCGTAATTAATTCACATAGCTCAATCATATACATCCAACTAACAGGGTTCTAAATCTTTCAGAAGTCATGAGATTCTCCAAGAAATTGGTACGTTCTCCAACACTCCCGCAAGAAAGAAAATATCTCATTATTTGCATGTTAATCTACTTTGTCCCTCCGTCAGCTAGCCATGGGTGTTATTATAACGAGCAGCACAATACAATTTGTGGCAAAGACAAGCCAAACCAGTCACTCGTCGGAAAAATCAAATTTTAGTTTATAGAGGGTTTAACAGTACAATGAGAGCTATAAAATGGTAAAAAAATCATTTAAATCCGACACTTCATTATGAAGTTACACGAGTTTAAACATACAGCTGTTTAAAGAACAATATTTGAGAAATCAGCCTTCAAAGTTTACGATTTTAGGCATTTCTCTAAGGCAGAAACCATCACCAAATCATAAAAAATTGTTGTTTTATCATTGAAAATGAGGAAAATAACAGCATAGCATGATGTATAGATATATAAAGGTTAGGTTAGTGCAATAAAATAGATTTCCAAAATTTTGACATTCCAGCATGTTTGGGCCATTATCTCCAAAACAGGATTTGCGACGAGTGACTGGTTTGGCTTGTCTTTGCCACATTTATTGTGCATAGGAAAGCTCTTTAAATCAGATCCCAAAAAGCATAGTTACCAACCGTCTCGCATTGTGCAGGATGGTCCCGCATTTTATAGTGATTTTAGTTGAAACACGCATTTTGCGTGATCATAAATTTGTCATGCATTTAGCACAGGCCTATGCGTGATAACGAATTATCACAAATTCAGGGGAAAATGTATTTAAAAGTAGAAGAAATTTGTTTTATTAAAAATATAAAAACGGTCATGCAGTAACTTGATTCATTAGACAGTATTTACGTGAATACTTAATTCACTGACGTATTACTAAAAATTCAGCATGACTATTCATTTTTTGTTTGTTTAAGTAATGAAATGATTGTGTACATCGGGTGCTCAAATTAAACATAATGTATATGAGACTCAAATTTTATGTGGCTTCTTAAAAAATATTTTTGTTTACATACCATACCAGGTATTGTAACAAACACAAACACTCCCTGAAAATGCTCAGACCTACCAAGATGGGGAGTGCCCAGTGTTGTTGATAACACTCTCACACTTACTTACTAACACTCTCAAGTTCTATACCATTTATTTAATATAATTTCACAGAATTATTAACAGAAACATTATATGATATGATATATATTTTTTGCATGTTACATTTTATTTTAAAATAAATATTCATTTATGCAATTCTATAGATCATTTTGAGACAGGTTCCTAAACCTCTAGTCTGGTTTTAATCTCCTCACACCCCCATCCTTTGCTAGCATCATCTCTGCTGTCACGAGTCTGTTAGCAAGTTTCAAAGCGATATAAGAGAAAGTCTGCTCTTGCCATCAATTAATGTTTTGCCCAAATAGAACAGCAGGGGGTCACATAGTAGGGCTATGGTCCTGATAGAGGGTCTAATAAACCAGGTTTTCCAACCATTGAAGATTCAAATTAAATTCAGACAAGCCAATAAAAGAAACAAAATAAAGATTTCAAAATCTATAAATTTAGACGACCACTTAGGTACGACAGAAGAGAAACAACTGAACTTACTTACAGAGAAGAAAAAATTAGAAGCACTATTCGTTACAGTTGCTTGGACTGATGCTTTGGAAAGTTGCAGAGATTTAACAAACAATGTCCACATGAATGCATTGAAGATGAAGATTCCAGCAAATGACATAACTTGCAAATATATAGAAATCTAGAAAATAAAGAATGAAAAAATATTAACAGTTGAGGCCAACAATATGAGGTGGTAAAGCTGATGACTCCTAGAGAAGCTTGGCCATTTTGAGGGAATTTTTAAGCTGTTACCAAAACGTTATTTAAAAAAAAAATGCTTGTATGTATGTACATTGCCACTGAGATAGGAACCTCCTGGCCTATTCATTTCCCCCCACTAGCCAAGACCCCATCGGCCACGACTAGTCAGGCCAAAAAATCGTGTATAAAATACTTTCTACATAACATATGGCAAAAAAAAAATCATTTCCACCTGAGGTCAACAGGGCTTTTCTCCCTGCCCTGGGCCTTTTCTGGTTTATTTGCCTAGCCAGTGGCTATGGTTACACCAGTCTTAAATAAATTCCTAATTTTGAGTGCATGTTATTGTACGCAAGGATTCGATTTGTACAATAACATCCAACCAATCAGAAGGATTATATTGGTTTAAGACTGGTGTAAGAATAGCACACCCTTCTTTATTTATAAATAAAATCATTAAAATCCAAATTACACACATAGCTCAGTCTAGACATTTGATACAAAGCTGCCAAAATTATTACTGTAATGTGAAGATCATAAATATGTACAACCTATCGCACCGTCTCACAAGTTGCTTTGCTGCGTAGGCCTAGGCTTCCATCTTGAAGGCTGAGCCAACTTCCAAAGGCAGGCAAGGCAGCGAAAACTGTTGTCGCCCCCGTTGTACACATTTGTATTAGGATGTCTGAATTTAAGGCCAATTTCGCACAAACTGAGCCTAAAGCTGCACACAGTCCAGCACCAATGGACAAAAAAAGACATATCATACTTATTGAGTGATAGGTAACCTAATTCACAATTTATGAAACATTAAAAATGATATTTAGGGCAACTAGGCTAGGCCCTAATTGTCATGCCGCTAACTAATTCGATAGTCGAGCGGATGCAGAACTTCGAGCGCCGAGTGAATGTATTACTTGTGCGAACTAAAACTTGGACGAATTTACAGCCGAAACAGTCCGGATGCCAACAAAAATTTCGGATTGGAAAACTAATGGCCGTTTTTAAGTTGTCTTTTTATTCGCTTCTAGTGTGAATTATAAAGATGCATTGTCTGCAAAAAAAGTAAAATAACTGAAAAATTAAATTAAAAATGTGAATTTATTTTTAAGGATCAATATAAGAAATCTTCAAATGCAGAGAGACAAGAAAATTATTATTTTTTTTGTTGCTGATTGGCTATTTTCAACAAATACCCTTAAATTGTTATAGTAAATTAAGGGTCTATGCAAAAGAATACAGCAAAAGATTATCTCAATGCCCGTTGACGGGATTTTTTTACATTCAAATTTTTAATTGTAGATATGATTCAAATAGTTGGCCCTTCAGTGAATTTTTTAAAAAGGTTTTTTATGCTGATAAATATCAGGGGCGGATCCAACGTGCCCCCACCCCCACCCCCTTTTCGCCACTATTTTTTTAAAATTTCAATGCAAATCAAGTTTTTTTAAACCGCAATGTCATTTATGTCCGGCCTTTGTCGAAATGAACTGTAGGCCTATATGACCCAGACCTGCAATTCTATACCATTAAATTAAAATCATTAACTTAACAGACTTGTACAATTTTTTAAATATGATTTAATGCAATGAAACAAGCGTTATTAAAAGTTTCTGATAAAACTGAGATAATGAGGAATCTTGAGTTTTATTTGGACGGTGGCCTACTGGTGTTGTAATGATGATTTTTATAATATAAAACAAAAGTGAAATTTCCGGCCATAGATGCATTGTTTCTTCAAATTTTCGGACCTCAGCACTGGCTACATCCATGGTGGGCTTGAGATGTGCACCCTTGCCAATAATAAATGACTTTTTGGTTGGTAAAACGGGACATGGGGATTTTATTGTAATGAGATTCGTTCGACAACTGGTTCGACGACTTCGGTTGAAATCGGCCAGGTGCTATCCGCAAAAGTGGTCTAGTTTCCGCTCGCGCAGGTAAGATTGTTTTGACTAGTCTTTGTTGTACAGATCCCAGACAGTAATTCTATACCCAAAAAATATATTTACCTACATATCGACTGGAGGAAATGAGACTAATATAATTATGAGCAGCTGTCACTCGCTCAGAACCAACACAACGATTACAGTTACGGAGGAAACGGTATCGGCCGATTCGATGTTTTCAAGTAAAGAGCGATGTTATAAATGAAAAGCTCCTTAAAACTGGATTTGAATTTCAGATAAGTAAGACAGGTAGGTGCCGTTTAGGCGTGGTGGGCCTACTCCCCGCTAACTAACAATACTATTTATTATGGTATCATTTTGTGACACCACCACCCTTCCTTCTTTGTTTATTGTATGGGACCACTCAAGTGCTTTTATGAAATCACCTTATGAAATATGCTAATTATTGATGGATCAAGTATACAAGTTAATTTCCACTGACCACGCTGTCATTTTTGGATGATATTACGAGTCAATTATATATAATTAAGCCAGTAGCTGTATACTGTTAGACCTACCTCAACAGAAAGCAGGGGTGGCGCTAGCAGGGGTCAAAGAGGATTCCCATCGGGAAAATCTGGACCCTCCGCTTATTAGACCCCCTGTCGAGGAATTTTCAAGCAGTTCGTCAGGGGAAAATCAAATCTCGAGCGCCGAAAATACAATATGCATAGCTGTCAAAAAATTTCAACCGTATTGGGGTAATAATATTGCGATCATATGGTTGCAGTGGTGGTGCCAGCTCTTTCCCGACAGGGAGCTGGTACTTCCGACAGGATAAAGAATCCCATAATTTACAGAAAATTTTATTATTTTGTATTGAAAAATTCACTGTCAAATTTAATTTTTTCCCTAACCTGGGGGGGGGGGTATGGTGTGGACCCCTTGTCGGGGAGATTGGACCCCATGTAGGGCAATGACTGGCGCTGCCCCTGCAACAAAGGACAGGATATTTTTCAAAGCATCCCTTTTTTTTTTTTGTAATTTCAGCATGATTTCAGATAGGGTAAAAATCCTTCCTTGAAAAGTAAATCAAGTTTTGGTACAGGTATTGGTGGAACAATTAAAATATGATTAAAAACTAGGAAGCAAACAAAATCTACAACAGTTTGCATGAAGCATGAATGGTCTATACAAAAAATCTAATAGTATATTATATTTGTTGGTAGCAGGGGCTAAAGGTCATGCTTATAGGTTCAGATCAATTAATTTAAAATTGAAAACAGCATCTTTTTAACTTTCAAACATTTATTTTTGACTATTTTTTGATTAGAAATGTATAAGAAAAAAAAAAGAATTTTAAGTTGGTTTCCCTTTGGGCTTATTTTTGACCATGATCAATATCATCTATTACTGATACTGTATAAATGCGTTTTGTAAATCATTATCATCATCAGGCCAGGTTCATGGCCGGCGGAAGCGGGGGGCCCGGGGGCCCCCCCCACTTTTTGGAGAAAAATATATAATGTCTGGAGATTTTTTTGTATGATCGGAAATGCAAAAAAAGAAGAAGGGAAGGAGAAGGATGGGAAAGAGAATGTTTATCCAGTACCCGACCGAGTTACATTTTCTCGCAATTCACATTGGCGGATCTGGGGGAGGGGGTCATGGGTCCTGGCCCCTCCCTTGGGCAACAAAAAAAAAGGCGAAAAAGAAAAGAATTCTAAACCTACCTTTTCAGGACCCGTGAGCTGATTTTTTTTTTTCTTTTTTTTTTTTTTTTGTTGCTATTGCTAAAATTAGAATTTTGAAGAACATAAAATTCATTAAAACACACTTCAAATGTCGGGAAAAGCTCAATTCCCGCCATCTAGGAATGAAAATTTTCCCGGGGGAGGAATGTTGAAAAAGAGAAGAGAAAAATAAAGACAGGAATAAAAAGGAAGATATAATAAACAGATATCACAATACCCCGGCCTGCAACCCCTTCACTTCAAAAAGTGTCCATAGCGCATTTGATCTAAGCCGCCAGATATTTTCCGCAGTGGCGTAAGCACCGGGGGACAAGGGGAAAATATCCATCTGTGGAAAATCTTTCCCCATTGAATGCCCTTTTCACCCGGGAAAGTGCCTGAAAACTTTCCTCTAAAAATTGTACATTTTAGGGAGTTTTGATCAATTCCGACGAAATTAGAATTAAAAAAACAAAAATTTTTCGCGCGCATTTTTTAATAGTAAAGCTTGTGCTTGCTCTCCTTTGCATTCTAAGTTATAACACATAGTCCCAAACTCAAGAAAGAAAATTTAAGATAGATCAT
>NW_022709613.1:164683-236332 GCF_011630105.1 Anneissia japonica | reverse complement strand
ATTAATATTAAAACTAACGGTAATAAAAACAACAATAATAATAACAACAATAATAGCAGCAATAATAACAGCAATAATAATAACAATAACAATAAGTATAGTAATACTTAAAGAATTAGTATTTTATACTTGATGAATTACTCCTTAAAAGTGTAGTACCAGTAAATGACTTGTGGCCGAGTTGACATGTGGCCGAGTTGAATTGTGGCCGAGTTGACTGTAGCCAAACTTTTTGTGGCCGAGTTGACTTGTGGCCGAGTTGACTGTGGCCGAGTTGGATCGAATTCCTTGTATGTACATTGCCACTGAGATAGGAACCTCCCGGCCTATTCATTTCCCTCCCTGTTATTGTATGCAAGGATTCGATTTCTACAATAACATCCAACCAATCAGAAGGATTGGTTTAAGTCTGGTGTAAGAATAGCACACCCTTCTTTATTTATAAATAAAATCATTAAAATCCAAATTAAACACATAGCTCTGTCTAGACATTTGATACAAAGCTGCCTAAATTATTACTGTAATGTGAAGATCATAAATATGTACAACCTATCGCACCGTCTCACAAGTTGTTTTGCTGCGTAGGCCTAGGCTTCCATCTTGAAGTCTGAGCCAACTTCCAAAGGCAGGCAAGGCAGCGAAAACTGCTGTCGCCCCCGTTGTACACATTTGTATTAGGATGTCTGAATTTAAGGCCAATTTCGCACAAACTGAGCCTAAAGCTGCACACAGTCCAGCACCAATGGACAAAAAAAGACATATCATACTTATTGAGTGATAGGTAACCTAATTCACAATTTATGAAACATTAAAAATGATATTTAGGGGCCCTAGGCTAAGCCATAATTGTCATGCCGCTAACTAATTCAATAGTCGAGCGGATGCAGTACTTCGAGCGCCGAGTGAATGTATTATTTGTGCGAACTAAAACTTGGACGAATTTACAGCCGAAACAGTCCGGATGCCAACAAAAATTTCGGATTGGAAAACTAATGGCCGTTTTTAAGCTGTCTTTTTATTCGCTTCTAGTGTGAATTATAAAGATGCATTGTCTGGAAAAAAAGTAAAATACCCGAAAAATTAAATTAAAAATGTGAATTTATTTTTAAGGATCAAAATAAGAATTCTTCAAATGCAGACAGATAAGAAAATTATTTTTTTTTTTGCTGATTGGCTATTTTCAACAAATACCCTTAAATTGTTATAGTAAATTAAGGGTCTATGCAAAAGAATACAGCAAAGGATTATCTCAATGCCCGTTGACGGGATTTTTTTACATTCAAATTTTTAATTGTAGATATGATTCAAATAGTTGGCTCTTCAGTGAATTTTTTCAAAAGGTTTTTTTTATGCTGATAAATATCAGGGGCGGATCCAACGTGCCCCCCCCCCCCCCGTTTCGCCATTATTCTTTAAAAATTTCAATGCAAATCAATTTTTTTTAAACCGCAATGTCATTTATGTCCGGCCTTTGTCAAAATGAACTGTAGGCCTATATGACCCAGACCTGCAATTCTATACCATTAAATTAAAATCATTAACTTAACAGACTTGTACAAAATTTTAAATATGATTTAATGCAATGAAACAAGCGTTATTAAAAGTTTCTGATAAAACTGAGATAATGAGGAATTTTGAGTTTCATTTGGACGGTGGCCTACTGGTGTTGTAATGATGATTTTTATAATATAAAATAAAAGTGAAATTTCCGGCCATCTAGATGCATTGTTTCTTCAAATTTTCACACCTCAGCACTGGCTACATCCATAATAAATGACTTTGGTTGGTAAAACGGGACATGGGGATTTTATTGTAATGAGATTCGTTCGACAACTGGTTCGACGACTTCGGCCAGGTGCTATCCGCAAAAGTGGTCTAGTTTCCGCTCGCGCAGGTAAGATTGTTTTGACTAGTCTTTGTTGTACAGATCCCAGACAGTAATTATATGCCCAAAAAATATATTTACCTACATATCGACTGGAGGAAATGAGACTAATATAATTATGAGCAGCTGTCACTCGCTCAGAACCAACACAACGATTACAGTTACGGAGGAAACGGTATAGGTCGATTCGATGTTTTCAAGTGAAGAGCGATGTTATAAATGAAAAGCTCCTTAAAACTGGATTTGAATTTCAGATAAGTAAGACAGGTAGGTGCCGTTTAGGCGTGGTGGGCCTACTCCCCGCTAACTAACAATATTATTTATTATGGTATCATTTTGTGACACCACCACCCTTCCTTCTTTGTTTATTGTATGTATTGTATGGGACCACTCATGTGCTTTTATGAAATCACCTTATGAAATATGCTAATTATTGATGGATCAAGTATACAAGTTAATTTCCACTGACCACGCTGTCATTTTTGGATGATATTACGAGTCAATTATATATAATTAAGCCAGTAGCTGTATGCTGTTAGACCTACCTCAACAGAAAGCAGGGGAGGCGCTAGCAGGGGTGGCGCTAGCAGGGGTCCAAGAGGATTCCCATCGGGGAAAGCTGGACCCTCCGCTTAGACCCCCTGTCGAGGAATTTCCAAGCAGTTCGTCAGGGGAAAATCAAATCTCGAGCGCCGAAAATACAATATGCATATAGCTGTCAAATTTTATGGAAAAAAATTTCAAAAACAGCATCTTTTTAACTTTTAAACATTTATTTTTGACTATTTTTTATTAGAAATGTATAAGAAAAAAAAAGATTTTTAAGTTAGTTTCCCTTTGGGCTTATTTTTGACCATATGATCAATATCATATATTACTGTATAAATGCGTTTTGTAAATCATTATCATCATCAGGCCAGATTTGAATACCATAGCACATACAATATGATACTGTACAAGGAAATTGTTTTGAAATTCATACAATTAAAAAATGATCAAAAACGAGGAAGCAAATAAAAATCTACAGTACAAGTTTGTTTAAAATCAGGCTCCGGAGGAAAAACAGGAAAAAGAGGCATAACTGCCCATTTTTACACCTTTTCCCCCCCAGTTTTTAAATATTCAAAAATCTGTATCTTATTCACCGTTGCTCAATTTTTGATCAAACTACTTTTTTCTGTCTTAGAAAAATCAGTTCTACAACGTATCAAAAATTTCTTTTCCTCCGGAGTCTGACTTTAAGTGCTTTCTATTGTTGCTGTACCTAAAGCTACTGTTGTAGCTCAGTACTTGACTTATGTAGATGAAATAACAAATTTTGTAGCATTTGGCATAGGCACATAAAAAAAAATTTCAGAATGTGTGGTAAAATACCATTTGTTACACGGACACGCATTTTCATTCCACGCTTAAAATATGCATACATTTGTCAGTATCTGTGTTGATGTATATAGAGATTTTAATTTTTAATAATAGCCTCAATTTCTATTCATCAATGTTGTATTGCTCAAGCTATGGAAAATTTATACCTCCATGCTAAAAGCACAGTTGACTTAAAATCAGGGTCAGTCTATACAATTCTATTTTTTTTTACTGTAGCCTAAGACTAAGCAGGATTCTATAGAAAATCTGACATTTTTGTTGGTAAACAGGGGCTAAAAGTCATTTTATGGGTTATATTAAAAAGTAAACTTTTATTTAGATTATTAATTATTAAATTATTAATTAAATTTAAACATTTACTGTATTTTTAAAAATGTGTAAAATATAACTGGATTTTTAGTCGGTTTCCCCTAAGAATATGGTTTGAACTGTAGATATAACCATATTTCTTTCATTCTATGCTTGTTTGACAAGTTCTTCCTTCCATGGCATGTGTAATAATTGTGCTTATTACATTTATGCAGGAGTTGAAAAACCCATTACCCATTACTAGCAGAATTTTTTTTTTTATGAATATGTAGAAGATGATTAAAGTTTCTGTGTGATTTTTGCTAGCTCGCAGGACTGAGAAAGGCCGTCCAAATTATCAGGAGACTTGATACCTCTGTAAATACAGTATTAAAAGTGGGGTGGAAATCCATGACCTTAAGGCCAAGTAAAAAAAGTAGTTTCTCATCCCATATTTTGGAAAAAAAGGGAGAATGAGGCTACTACTTTCGCCCTTTTGATTTGAAAGCAAATAAAAGTACAGTATTAGGCATGATTCATACCATATGTATCCCCCGAATACAAACAATGGGAGAGGAATTTTACTGGTGTGAGTTAGCCAGATTCTCGTACATTTAGTAAAATATAGGAAATAAAAACAAAAAATAAATAAATAAAATTGGTGAGGCAGAGAACATGGATGGACGAGGGGACGAGAAACTATTAATTTTTTTTATTTGGCCTAATACCTAGGCTTTGAACCCAGGACCATGGACCCTGGGATGGAAAACCAAGCACCAAATCTACCCATATAACATTCCTCTTTTAACCTAGGTAGGTGTACATTAAATATGCTGGTATACTGAAGGCTTGTGTAAACAATCTAGACAAGGTTAAAAATAACATTTCCTTGTCTGTGTGTACACTGCCAACCTATTGTTCTGTGGTGAAGTACAGTACAAACAAGTGTCTGGTAGAAGGTGAATGGGTTTTAAATATTCATGTACAATAAAGTATGATAATCTAATTGTTTGTGAAGATTGCTAACTGTACCAATAGCTTGGTTGAGAAAATTCCCTGTTATAATCCATTGTTGAAATTTAACATTCAGAGTGAGTGTAGCTTGGTGTTTAACCGAATCTTTTTTTATAAGGAAACTGTAAAATTTTGACCAGACTCAGTGTTCTTTTTTTCTTTTTTTTGTCTCAAAATGTTCTTATTTTTATCTTATCTTTTTTTTTTAATTTTCAAACAGACAAAAATATTACTGTACAGCAGTATATTACTGTACTGTATTATAGAGGGTGTTAGGTACAGTTAAGTTTGTTGGTTTTCCTATTTAAAAAAAATAAATAAAAACCTCATTTGACATACAGTATTACCTCTGCCTCAATTTGGTCTTATTTTGGTCTTAATTTTCAGGGGCGGATCCAGGATTTGAAAGAGAGAGGTTCAAAATGTTTTCTAAAAACTCCAAATTGAAAGTGGGGTCCTCCCCCGGGAAAATTTGGATTCCTATATGGCCGGAAATGAGCTTTACCGACTTCTGAGGTGTCTTTAATAATGACCTTTAAATTCTTCAAAATTAAAGGTTTTCCCCTCTTGAAAAAGGTCAGGTAATTTTATCTCATTCTTAGGCATATACATAGAGAAAAAAAATCAAAGACATATGTAATATATTATTATACTGTATGCCAACGATATTGAGCAGTTGGATACAGTACGTAGCCTTTCTTCCGTGGATCGATGAACCGATAGACCTGAAGAACACTCTTTCGTACATAAATTATTACGACGTCGATGTTCTATTTAATTGAAGGCTAGTTGGGCTATTAAGTCTTGTTTGTCCGATCTGCCAACCTACTGTATGCTTCTAGGTAGGTAAGCATGCATTTTGTAAGCCAGGATAGAGTAGACATATTTTGTTACGTTTCTTTACAGAGGGAGGTTCGTCCGAACTCCCTGAGCCTCCCTGGATCCGCCACTGATTTTTAAGCGATTTCAGCCTCAGTATTGTGTTCATATAAAAAAAAAGTGTATGAATTTTCTCTCACATAAAAACATTTTGCTTGTTGTAACACAGCAACACATAGTTTCATCCTGTTGTACATGGTGTTTTAATAAGTGAGTGAATGAACATAAAGGTTTTATAGTATGTTGTGATTTAACACCAGGGGTCCCAAGTTGGGAGAAGCCTTTAGGATGATATGGTTTATAGCTTTCCATATTTTGCTGTATATGGTGATATTATTATCAGTAAAAAATCAAACAAAGGGAAATTATTTCTCAGAAACGTGATGACTATAGTCAAAAGAAATAAAAAATGAAAGGTTATTCACAATTATTTCATAGGTGGAGGTTGAACATGGGTTATGACCTTTACCTTATATATTATGAGTGATTAACTCACAAATCATTATCAGACTGTTCTTGTGAAAATTTAAATCAAATAAAAATCTTAGAGTTATTAAGTTTAAAAGGTTCCTAATTTTCAGTATTAACACATTTCTTGAAGAAGTACTCAAGAATATAATATTTTAGAGAAACATAGATCTTATTTAATTTTAAGAGGTCTGCAAACTTTTTAAGGGAAAATAAATTAATTTATATAGTAGGCCATGAGATAAAATGCAATTTATTTTACACCTTATTGTAGAAAAACATGTTTTTTAAAAATGATTCAGGTATTGTATTGTCATATTAATACACTTTATCTAGTAGGTTTGAACTTGCTTTGAACTACATTTGTCGGTAGAATGAAAACTGACGACAACAACTTGTATCCTGGATAAAATTATAATAAAACCTAACTTTCTAGAATTAGAATAAAGTGTGCGAGTAATACTATAATCTAACTGGTATGCTTATTTTTCAGGCTAATAATACTCTACCAAAGAAAACAACTTGTAGATTTCTTTGACAGCAGGATTATCCAGTATATGATGGAGTGTGCTTCAACAGAGTCAAATAATGACCACTGTAGCATCAAAAAGTCCAGTCAGCCAAAGGAGATACTTTGCGCATTGAACACCATGCGAAAATCTGGAGACCTAACAGATACTGTTATCCACGTAAGCGGTGAAATCTTCCATGTGCATCGTGCAATACTTGCTTGTAGTAGTGAATACTTCCGTGCAATGTTCACAAGTAATCTTTGTGAAAGCGTCAGTGGCGTGGTACACTTTAATGACCACATTGACCCAGAGATTTTTTCGCTTTTAGTTGATTTTTCGTACACGACCGAAGTAACAGTAACAGACACAAATGCCCAGGCTTTGTTAGAAGCTGCTTGCCATTTACAATATAATAAAGTCATCGATGCCTGTTGTGACTTCTTGATTGAAAACCTAGATCCGTCAAATTGTCTTGGCATACAAAAGTTCTCTGAGAGCCTTTCCCTATGGGATCTCCACAAGAAAGCACATGCATATGCCTTAAAGAATTTCACTAAAGTTGTTAAGCACGATGAGTATTATCAGCTAACGCATCTCGAGTTACAGCGATATCTATCAAGTGATGAACTGAATGTTGACAGAGAGGAGTCCTCTTACAAAGCTATTCTTGCCTGGATCGAGCGGAATGACTCGCACCAATTATTGCCACCACTTTTGTCTTGCGTCCGTCTGCCATTCGCAAGACCAGACTTTTTGCTGGATCAGCTTGATAATCCGCTGATTAAACAAAATCTTGAGTGTTCAAACATGCTTCGCAGTGCACGGAACAGTCAGCTACGTTTACGAGAAAACTATCTCTCAGATTCTACCCTTATACCGCGATATTCCACCAAATCTGAAATAGTTGTGGTGGTTGGTGGTTTCTCCAAAGATCATAAATTTGTACGCGATGTATTTTACTACAATCCGTCATCAAATCGCTGGGGTTCTCTTACACGACTGCCTAATTTAGATATATATGATTTTGCAGTAGGAACATTAAACAACTGTATTTATATTTCGGGAGGAGTAAAGTCCCAGAAGTTTAGCAATGATGTGTATTGTTATAATGTAGATGAAGAAAAATGGCATTCATGCCAAAATTTTACAATTCCACGTACTCAGCACTCATCCATTGGAGTCAATGGCTATTTGTACATCATTGGTGGAAACAGAGGAAATAAGGTAGTGGACACGGTTGAACGATTTTGTCCAGCTGACAACCGATGGGAAGTCGTGAAGCCACTACCAATTGCTGTTTCATCTCCAACCGTCGTTTCACACAAACTTAAGATTTATGTGGTAGGTGGTATTCTTAACCAGTCAAACCTGTATCCGTACATGCAGTGCTACGAAACCATCAACAACACATGGAAAATTATAGAGACGGTGAACATCCCAAGAAGAAGCATCCCTGTTGTAATCGTTGATGACATCATCTATTTCATGAGTGGATGTGGTAAAAATGGGATGCAAGTCTACGACATCAAATGCGATGCTCTACTGCCACCTATGTCGATGTCAAACCATGAGAGAAATTTGTTTGCGGCCACAGTTGTGAAAGAGAAGATCTACGTTGTCGGCGGTAACAATGTTACGTCTAGCCTTAAATCTTTTGATCCACAGACTAGGGAGTGGTTAAAAATTAGCACAATGCCAAGTGCAGTGAGGGCTAATGGACATTGTTTAAGCATTCATAAATACTTAGGCCCACCATTTTCAAGCAAGTAATCGCCAGTAGTATTTTAATTTTCTAATAAGTACTTCGCTCAGTATAAAGAGAAGTTATGAAACAGAGACTAATTCACATGTAGAAGCTTGAACTTTTAGCCTAACTTTATAGAAAAAAATCCTAAATTTCAATTACTGTACTTTTATTTTAGTCCATATTACACCATCAGTTTTTATTTGGAACTTACCTTAAAAATCTTTTGTTGAATGTAACATCAAACAATTCTTTGTTTAAAACCCTCTGTAAACAGTGGTGGCTCTAAGTACTAAAGGTGGGACAAAAAGTGTTCGACAAGTGTATGACAATTTCCAACAGAGACCATGGAGTTAGTGTCTAAGATGAAGTCCTGAATGGGGTCAGTGAAGCTAAGCTGCCTGGCTTCTAGAAAGACAGGGAATTCTGGGCCAATTTTAAGTGGTTTGGAGAAGTTTTAGAAGGTATTACAGGTATGCCCATTGCCCAAAGGATTTTGTTTTGAACAAACAAAAGTAGCTGGCATCAGTTTATCAGGTAGCTCAGACACAAAGTGACCTTTAATGGAGAGGTTACTGTATGATCAATGTGCACATTGAGTGTACGATTAATCCGCACATTGAGAACTTTAATATAAAGTGCCTATAAACCCACCGGTAACTACATTTGTAAGAAAGCCAACAAGAACTTGAGATTTTTTTTTAGACTTAATAAAATATTAAGATAAAATATTTATGCAATTATCTTAAAATATAGGTGCTAAATATAGCATATAAGCATGACATGAAATATCATATAGTATCTCAAATTGAATAATTAATAATGCTTAAAGCTTGCAATACTGTATTTTAACATTTATGTGTTTTACTGTTATTAAATTGTTTGAAACTTCAAATTTCCAAAATAAAAAAAAAAGACTACTTTTGAGACCGGGGTTTTCAGTGTCTTAGCAGCTTTGGTCTTTAATTAGAAAAATTTTTCTTATAAAAATAAAAGATACATCCATTTGAAGCTGCAGAAAGGTCTTCATTGGAGGTTGTATTTAATTGGAGGGGTCTTTAGAAGGAGACTGTATATCGTCCAAATCACTTACAGTACAAAACATGTAAAATTGGAAATTTGTCTTTTGTTGTATACGTTAGTATTACAGTAAGTCATAACCGTGGTATTACAGTACGTATTGTTGCAAGTTGTTAATATTTCATATTGATATTCAGTGGAGCTGGTTTCCATTGAATAAACGTTATCTCTCATATTTATTAAAATTTCCAGACATGATGATAACTATCTACGTGTCATGTTTACATAATGCATGATAACAGGATAATATAGTAAAAAGTGGCATTTGAAATGATAGATAGGTACACAGTAGATGAGATATGGCATGAACAAATTTATATAATTTCTGAATTGCTTCCTTGGCATTAAAATAACCCCTTGTGGTTTAATTGACCAAACTTTATTTCTTTTTAATCTTGATATATCAGGGGATAAAGAAATAAAAACAATCTTGGTATATTCAAGATTTTTCGTTGTTATGCATGGCCAACACAATCTTTTACTGAATTAATTTTATTTTTGTGCTGTAATATTTATTACAAAATCAGAATTGTATTTTTTAATGGTTGGTGACCAAAAAAATTTAGCCTATTGATTGAGCAATGTTATAGCAGCTTTGATTTATAGTTGCGAATGAAGTGCTTTCATGTGACATTTTACACAGTAACTGTCCATGTTTGTTTGTTAACACATAAATATTAAGTATACTATAGTAATAATAAGCTATGCTATAGAGCAGATTACAAAAGCTATTGAATGCTTTGCTTTTATGTACAGTCACCCATACACAAAGAGGAAAAAAACAATTATTTATAGATTCATGAGATAGTGTATGGTGATATGTATGCATGGATCTTATAAATGTTCTGCACCAAACTATACTGCATCTGATGAAGCCAGCATAGACTGCTAGCAAAAGCTTGTAATAAAAGCTTGTATTTTAATTATTTTTCTATATTAACTTAACGCGAGTGTATTGACGGATCCATATCTCATAGCTGTATTTATATTGTTGTGACAATAAAGTTCTATCATATCGTATCGTATCGTATAAATCATTTAAATCTATAAAGTGCTACCGGTGTTTTATATTTTATATGTCAACTTGACTATAACATGCCTCTATCATTATACAGTGTTGCAATTCTGTCCATCTTCAATTGTTCTAATGATAAAAATGCAATAATGCCAGTGTTCTGTTTTTAAAAGTCAGATATGTTGCAATTAAGAAATATCAAAATGTGATATGCTTTTTTTTTGTGATTAACCATGTTTTATTTTCTATGAACTGATTGGGAAAAAAAGCAATGTCTTGTTCAAACACATGTGTGTACAGAATGTTTAAAACATGAAAAATATGCTCAAGACAGTAACGCTAAAGTTGTTTGACTTGATACAGTATATTTAATAAATGGTATCTACATTGACCAAGCATTGCCTATAACGAATGGATCATGTCTCCTGCACGTATTAGCACCAATCACTAATAACTATATACAAAGACATAATGAGGAAGAAAGGTCACATCAGGAGACGAACACTTATATTAAAATAGCGTATTGATTTTGCTATTATGTAAGGAGCTTGGGCACATCCAAATGACAAAAGGTATATTCAGATCATTGCGGTCGAGAACTAGGAAAACATACATCTAAATATCAGGGTTTTGAGTAGTAGGACTGGAAAGAGCTCAACCGGCAGTCATTGGAGGCATTACATTACTTCTCCGGAGCCATTTTCAAATTAACACGTTGGCTGCCAGCGATAGTCATCCCACAGGGTGTTGCTGTTGTGTTACCGTACGTTACCGGCAGTACACTCAAGCGGCACAAGTGGGGTCGCCCTTTGAACATATACTAACCCATGCAAAAAAGTGGAAAGGAAAACTTGCACTTGGCATAGGCAGTAAAAAGTGCTGTCACAATGCCGCCGACGAGTGTGCTCGTCCCTTAATATTTTGATTATACAGTATATGACTAGATAAAATTTCAAAAAAGTGATGTTTGTACATGTAAGCTTGTTTTGGCACATGGGAAGAAACCTTAAAAAAGGTTTGGCAGTCAACGTGTTAAAAAAAATTATACAGTTCGGCTAAATAGTGTACTGGAAGTATTACACATTTTACACGGGAAATTAATGGTAAATTATGGAGTGGAGGAAATAATTTTATTGCTTCCTCCAAACTACCACTGTAGTGTACAGATAAAGGCAAGACTTGTTATACATTGTTTCATGAACTTATTTTTTTTTAAAGATAGTCAGAGGAGGGCAGAAAAAAAATAAAAATAATTTTTTTTTCCTTCTTTAGCAAATTGTTTTGCCAAAAACATCCAGACAGACGAGAGCATAAAAATAAAATGTTATTGGTGAATATAAACAGTGTAGTAAAGTGCTGTAAATTTACGGTATGTTAATCAGGAAGAAATATACAATTACAAGGCAGCGGCATGTGTAATAATAAAGATTTATTTCTGAAATTTCCATTTATTTTTATTTTTTTGGCTAATAGCCAAAATTAAAATTTTATTTTCATTCAAAATCATAATTGGCAAGTGAATAGGCTAAACAAGGTATAAAAAAAAAGTCACGCATTGCCTTATGAGTGGGCAGCAGGTGGGTTTGATTGCCATAATGGGCTGACTACTAGCTGCAGTATTATTAAGGATGCATTCCTTGCATTTGATCATATGATCAATGTTGTCATGACTGTAAATGCATCTAGAGGCCTTGGAAGTATTCACTATGCACAGTAACAAAATACATTAATTATAATGAGTTATGGTGTTATGTTTGTTTTTTTGCCCTGGTAGTATTAAAAATTATGTCTAGTAGCATACAGTAATATGATACATGGTATTAATAATTATTAATAATCCATTGTGTCTAGTTGCAGAAGAAGGATTAAACCTGATAGTTAAACTATGTCAAAATGCTTAAAATGGGAATTGGTCTGTATTGAATTACAAGCACAAACTACAAATACCCTCAAGACAGTGGTAATTGTAGGAATTTTGGAGGATATCTGACTCTTCGTCCGGGAATTTTTGGCGCTGGTATTGTTTTTAACTACTTCGTACTTGAGTGAAAATTTTTAGCTCGGAAAATATCTAGTGCCTGTGTGGAAGTTTTTTTATCCTCCACTCTATATCCGACAGGCTGCATTTTCATTTTTACAAACCGAAGCCTATCATAGTTTATGTTGAAAAACAAAGGCTACGTTAAAATAGGCATATATTAGGAAGACTTGCAGGCCTATAAAGAGAAATTGAATGGGTGAGGCTGTCAAATTTAGAAGTACACAATTATGTTGGCTCACCGCTGGTCTCAACAGATTGGAAATGGCCACCAGCTTAAAAATGTTGAACACCCAGGTTCTACGATGTAGTGAAGGGTAGATATAAAGCAGTCCCATAGCAAAAAAAGTGGGGGGGAGGGCATAGTTCTAAAATGTCAAAGCACAGGTTGAGATAGAGGATGAACAACTGTCTAGCTCACAGAGAATTCTGTGAGTTCTACAATTTATTATGCTCATTGAATTAAAATTTTGGTTCAATTAGATATCACCACAAATGATGTATGTTCAATATAACATATATCAGTAAGTACAAAGATGCTTTGATAGTCTTAACAGGATATGATTCAGTAAGCCAACAATCATCAATTTTACTTTCATATTAAAATGATCAGCAGGTTAACTAAAGCTACAAATCATTTAATATTATTAATATTCTTTCACACTGATCAAAACAATAAAACAGTAAAAATAAATTATGTAAATGTAAATCAGATTTTTCATATATATTTATTTCTTACAAAATTAAAATCCAAAGAATATTTTCTTTCTTTACATACAGACATGTAAACCACTTGCTTGAAATCTTTCATTATGTAAATTTCACAATAGAAAATGGAAAATAACATCCTGAAACTTTATTAATGTCATGGATAACCTTTCACTTGTCGGTGGGAAGTCATTTACTGTATAAATTATTAGCATGTTTAAACACCAGCTGGACATTTTCTATTGAATTTGTTTTAATTTGCCTTTTGGTAGGCCAGTCTGTTTATTTGTAATTTAAATATTTTTTTTTTAATTATTAATCATTATACACTGATTGTATTCTTATTGAGGCTGATGTTTAAAGCAGGGCTTCACACTCGTGTGGAGATTTAATGCCTTTATAGATACACAAAAAACATATAAAATATTGTAAACAGTGCATTAGGCTTTTTTTTTATAGGCAGTGTTTCCGTAGCACCTATAATTTCCTGATAAATTATCTTTAAATTCCCTCTAAATATTTTATCCCATCATGCAAAATTATGGATAAAAATGCAATGTGTTCAACATCAAAACAGCCGTTTTTTTGACCTACCAAGTTACCCTTTTTTGTGCAAGATGGATAGGCCTAGGCCAAGTACTATTTCACTCTGGGAATAGATGGCATAAATCATGCACTTTCCAATTGTTTTTTGCAATGCCAGCAAATTTGAAAAGGTCCACATTTACATTTGAGTCGAGAATGTACTTAATATAAAATTAGTGATTTTCTGTCATTTAAATACAAATCTTAAAGTTTTACATTTTAACCAGTGATCTATTCTGCCGTGATTCGGAAAAACACATTTTATTCATTTTGAGTTTTTGGCTTAGGGGCACCTTGTGGATGTAATCTATCGTGCGAAAAAAATCATATACCCAAAACAATGTTTAGAAATATTAAATTATTATAAGAGTTACACATTATATCCATCCACCCAAGCAACATAAATTGGAAGAGAGCAATATATCCACCAAGCATTCGAAAGTTGGCAATCGTTAGTGCGTCAATAAAACATAAATACTTGTAATTTGGATATAACTTGATGTGTATGATGATACTGATACTGTATACAATTAAAATTCTCGACAACTATCTATGCTGAACATTTAAAGAGTGGACTTCCTTATATTTGGTCATATTAGACTAGTACTTCTTGGAATTTGAATGCAATCAATCAAATTCTCTGCACTATCTATCCCAAACATTTTTAATCAGGTTAGACTTCCTTATGATTTAAGGAAATATAAATGTATATGGGTCTGTAGCTATGTGTTCTATGTTTATAAGTTTGGTATTTATTTTATTAAGTACAAGACGTGTTATTCATGGTAAATTTCAACATTTTAAATAAACTGATTATTTTTCGTCCCCAACGTGTCCCCTTAATAGGGGTTTGGCAATAGTGTTTCTTTTTTCTGGATGTAATTGGCTGAATTGAATTATTTTTATTTATCAGGCATGCAAGATATAAACTAAACAACTTAAAACAAACATAAAAAATAAATAGAAATAAAACTTTAATTAATAAGTTTATTAAAAGGAAAGAGTGGCCATTACAGGAAAGTATTGTTTAAAAGTTACCAAATCGTTATGTTAACATAAGGTTGCGGCAGCATTATTTTGTTATTTTAACACCAAACTGTACGTTACTGTACAGTATTACAGTACATCATTTTTTTTAGCTAATGGGGTATATTCTTGATTTATGAAATTATCTGGCGGTTGAAAGGTTGGTGGGGGACATTTGTTAGTACTGAGTTGTTAAGCAAAACTCATAGCGAGTTAGTAGAGCATTACGTAAAAAACATAGGTCTCTAGAAAAGTCATGAAAAAAAAAATAGTTTATATCATATGGCTGGGATCAATGTGGTCTATTGTGTTTGATTTTATTTACGTATTTCTATTTAGCATTGTTGCGTGGACCGGATCAAAATTTTTGGAGGGCCGGAGTTGGTCAACATGCCGGGGGTTGAATACCAGGGCCCTAGGCCTACTAACTACTACTTGCCTTAGAAACTAAATACAAAAACAATTCTTTGCATGACAGTGATTTGACATCGGTCAAATGTTATTTTACAGGTTGATATTTGGAATCACGATGAAATGTAAAATGCACTAATGTATGCTTCAGCAGCTGGTGTTGCAGTGGAGTGTTGAATTTTCAACACCATCTTCATTTTCTGCATCAACATTTCAAAACAATATGTACATGCAAGGACTATGGTCATGAAAGCAATTCAATGTTTGGATTTACAATTAAACTTGCATAAGTTGAATCCAAAATGGCATTGAAAAATTGTATGGCTTAGATAAAAGTTGACTTAAAGATCGTTAATTAATGGAAAACACAACAATGTAAAATACGATTGACTTAGAAATTATTCAAGTTATGAAAGTCGTAAATAAGCATCTGTGTGTAATGTTTTCATTTGAAAATCAGAACCTAAAGTCTATGTTATAGTAAGACGTCATGCTGGGTCTGGACAAAATGGTGTATTTTAAAGCCCCATTCCCGGCAAAATTTCACTAAAAATGACTTTTTTTAGAAAATATGCATTTGAATTACTCCAATTATTATAAATCATGGAAAAATATTGGCATGAATTTTAGTTTTACGCAAAAGAATAAAAAAAATGAGAAATACAGACTATTTCTCATAAAATATTACCATTTTCTCGACATATTTTTTCTCACGACCTATCGCAAAATCAACATGAAAAATTCATCCGCATTTATTTTTTGTGTGGAACACAAAAAATCAAATTTCAGTCTTATTTTACATTTTTTTCATTCTTAGGAATGTCTAAATTCAGTTAAACTCGCAATTCCGTATTATATTTATGAATCTTTATAACATTATACAAAAATTAGATTTTTCTTAAAAATTGAAATTTTGCCGGGAATGGGGCTTTAAGTGTCGCCCAAACAGTAAAAAAATTAATAAAATAAATAATTATACTAGATAAATTTATTGCAAAACAATGCTCTTAGCAAAATTTGTACATTTCAACAATATATAGCCATGTCTAGCCTACTCCTATTGCTGTCAAGCAGGTAATATCTTAAAAGGCACAACAGCCAATCATCAGTCAGCAACACAACAATGGTGATGCCCAAATAAGGTTACAAAATTTGTCAGACATAGCAAACAAATGCTAATAGGAAAATTGTTTAAACTTGTGCCAAGCATAAAATCAAATATAAATGGGATTTAGCATTGCTTGATGCAATGTTCCTTGTAAACTGATGATCCATTACTGTATTTCAACGTCAGAATTTTTGTTGAGGTCAAGAATGATTTAATATGTAAGCTGCTTGCTGGCTTAAGCCATTGTCAAAATAGTACAGTAGTGTTTATGACCTTTGGTCCTCATCTTCCACAAGTATCCAATTATGAGTGCTGCCCTCCAGAGTCTGAAGACTTCAGAGACAATGATAATGTAACATAGACTGAACTTCTCCAATGGCAACAAGGTGAACTACGAACCTTTAGTTGACCTTCGACCCTCATCCAATGATATCGTTGGGAGTTTTATTGATGCATCTTTCAACAATGATGAGATCCCTAGCAAAGAAGAAAAGAAATTGTTAATCACTATTTTACAATGCATTAATGGAAATAACTTTATCAAAGAAATATGATGATGCTAACTAATAAAAAAAAAATGTGATTCAACAACTCATTTTTAATTTCACAATTAAAACATGCACTTAGTACTGAAATTGCTTTATTTTCATTTTGTTTATTGTTTTTATAGAGCAAAAGTAAACATTTTTTCTTCTAGATATTCTTTGAGGAATGGAAGATAGATGTAATCTCATCAGTATGCAATCTAGATCTATAAATAAACGGTAGCAATTATATGTGACCAAATAATGTCACCTAAATTTCAAACCTATTTTTAAAAATACTGCACCTTTTTCTTCTATACATATACAGTACAACCATTTTATTTCTATGCAAGGAAATATTATTTATGTGCTTTTTGCACAAGCACACACCTTGATCATCATCTTGAGCATTTTCACGCATACTCCTCTCAGCAGCCAGTCCCTCTAACTGCTGCGTGTAGAAACCATTAAAGTCTAGTCGGTGGATGATGTTCATCATGTTATGTTCACAGTTAGTTGTGCTATATATGCTCAAATTGTCCAGCAGGTCAATTAGAAGGGTTGAGAAGTTTGTGTCAAAGTTGATGATCGTTCGCTCAAACTCCTCACTGGCTATCAGTTGGTCAACATGCTCAGCTACAACCTTTAGAGCAATTTTAATAATATTAATGACAATAAAAATAATGACTGTATTGGGTATGATCAGCAAAGAACATGTTAATACATTTATTATGTCTGTTGTAGAACCTAAATTTCATCCATTGCAGTTTGTTTTTATCAAACTCAACCTTTATGCACTACATAAACACCTCAATGTAAAGTTAATGACAGCAGCACTTTTGAGACTAACAATATAGAATTTATTCTCTAACTTTCGTCCACACTTTGGACTTCATCATTAGACTGTGAAACACCTCAAGCAAACATGCTCTTATGAATACAAGATTGCTATTGTTAACTTTCTTCTACATTCAATGCATCAAAATATTTTGGCAAATAATTTTATTTTAAATGTTAATTTATCTATAACAACGGATTATATATTTTTGTAAACAAGTGGGTGTCAAAGGGTTTTAATTAATTAATCATTCTGAAGTACTATAATTACAATCTAAGTTCTATACACCATTTTTGCTAAATTTGAAATAAAAATTTCCAAGAACCTGGCAACTACCACTGGGGATATCCAGAGGCATTTCGCCAATGTTTATCTTCTTGTTGTAGCCTAGTCTTTAAAAACAAAATGCCAAAGCAGAAAAAAAAAAAATAGGGCATGTAAAACTTGCAGTATTTTTGGTTGTTTTGTTACTGCTGTTCTGCTGGATGTCCCCAGTGAAAAGTTGCAAGTCTTCAGACGTTAAGGGCGTTGTTTCAAAATAAGGCCGATAAAATGGTGTATAGGTGATTGACGCAGCAAAAAGGATAATAAATACCTATTTAATTGCTGGAAACAATCTCAGTAACCTCTTTCGAAAAAAGCATGGCACTATTTCAAACAATTTCATCTAATTTTATAGAGAATCTAGTTTGGAACAATTATCAACAAAACTATGAGGACGATGGTTGACTTGTGACAAAAACCACGCAACACTACGGCCACTTTAATGTACCAGTCATGATTGTCCAACAGCTGTAATTGGGTATTGAATTTGACCTTAATACTGACCTTTGTTGTGGTTTGTTTCTTTGCCTTCGCTTCATCTGCACCTTTACTTCCTTTGTCCTTTCCATCTTTCCTCCTGCTGCTGCCAGACTCAGTTGACATTTGGTTCACCTGAGCCTCAACATTCATACTGTGAGTGAAACGCTAAAAAAAAACCAAATAAAATCTAATAGAGATCTTATAAAATAATTTTCCGACTGACTCAATAATCAGATAGTTAAATTTAACTATATCATAATAGTATCATGTATGGCTTGGAAAATTCAAGAATTTGTGCATAGTCGTACAGCTAACCACAGGAAATGAATGTTTTTATTAAGAATCCAAATTAATTTTTAACTCTTACCTGGATGCAGTTGCTGAACGTGACACAGACCAGCATAAGTTTGCTGACAATCTTCAATAAATCAGGATTCGTGAGCATACAATCCTTCAGACACTTGTCAAGAAAGTCTGTGTGGAACTCTAACACATCGTCAATGTTGGAAACCTACAATTTTATTTCATTGTAATATTTTATTATTACTATTACAATATTAGAACATACAAAAAAGGATGCATGAAAATTTTATTTTTATTCACAGAAGGATTAACAATGTGAAAGAGGCAGTCTAATATGTTTATTTTGGTTTAATGACATTGATCCTTCTGACCTTCTATACCTATTAAAAATGCCTACATCAAGAGATATTTATGAAATTTATTGACTAGATCCACATGTACAATAATTATTAATACAATAAAATAATTATTAATGTATGAACATATAAAAAAAGATGTATGATTATTTATTATTAATATGAATTTATGTACCTGTACATCATATATAATAGTGGTGGTCCATCTTACCAGCTAATCATTAGGGATCCTCGATTATCTAGAGAATTAGATGTTTGTTTAGGGTGGGGTTTGCGGTCATTCAACCATAGTGGAGTAATGTCCCTATCCCATGAAGTACTAGTTACTATTGTATAGTATTTTTTATGTTTAATTGTGTTTGTACGGATATTGGCCCAAGATGGCACTAGCAGAAATTAAAGAAATTGAATTGAATCTGTATAGTGAAGTCTCTTTATAGGCTAGAAATGTGGTGTTGCTTGTGGTCGTGAGAAAAAAAGAATTATGACAACTTTTTGGCAATGACTCAAGGGAGGCCCTTAGGAGTGGAAGTCAAGCGTCGTAAAAACCATGCAGCAGCTCCACTGATCTTAACCAATCAGATTTAAAATGCTTTATACAGGCCGTAACCAGGGGATTTTGGGGGTTTGGTTGAACTCCCCCCTTTTAAACATTTTACTACTGTAATGGTATTTAATCATAACTTTTTTTTTCTATTAAAGAAGCACTTCTGAGTTAAACCTGACCTATAGGAAACCCCTTCACATCAACCTGGTTTATACGGGCCTGTTATAATGTCAACTACTAAGAGTTTGATTAATACTGTAACTGGCACATTCGAAATATAAATAAAATAATTATTATTACTTTGTCCAAAAAAGGTTCAACTTACACTCTTGAGACTTTCAAGCATCATCAGCCAGTTAGGTTCAATCACCTCAAACATCATGTAGTACTGCAGGTTCTGGACAAGATGCAGCATCCGCTGACGGAGGGCAAAGCCAGCTGCATACCACTTGGAAGAGCGAAGCGAGAACTTTTTGGCACTTTTGTTGCTTAGCCACACACTGCAGAGGGTACGTTCAACATGCTTACAGTAGAACAGGTGACGGAATAGCATCTGATATTTTGTGAGGGCCTGGTATATTAATAAATCATAATGAAAATTATATAAGCATGTACTTGCAGCATTCTTATTTAAGTTTATCAATAGCAAATATATTTTGTAGTCAGGTACCCTATCCCATTCCTAATACAAACATACACAAGATAAGGTATATGTCAAGTAAAATTGAATATCATTGTGGGGCTAGGGAGTGATTGTGTCAAAGACTAAGTAAATAACTGGAACTGTAAAAAATTGGCTTACAGTAGAACAGGTGACGGAATAGCATCTGATATTTTGTGAGGGCCTGGTATATTAATAAATCATAATGAAAATTATATAAGTATGTACTTGCAGCATTCTTATTTAAGTTTATCAATAGCAAATATATTTTGTAGTCAGGTACCCTATCCCATTCCTAATACAAACATACACAAGATAAGGTATATGTCAAGTAAAATTGAATATCATTGTGGGGCTAGGGAGTGATTGTGTCAAAGACTAAGTAAATAACTGGAAATGTAAAATTCTGGCCATCTTACAACATAATCAAAGGAGAATGCCTCTAACCCAGATATGTGAATTTCAGTTGGGTCCATTTCTTGGAATACAACTAGAAAATAAGTAGAAATGCATGGCAGCAAGGGAATATAAAAGTCTGCCTTTGTTCACTTTTAACTCCATATTAATATATTTATAATCATTTTTCATTGACTGGGTATCCAGTATAAAGAATAATCATATCCTACCCTAGTGGAAATGAGTCAGCCATTAATGATCATAATTTGTTGTGTTGTTCTCTCATTTTTTAAAGAAAAGATTGACAATTAACTTGAAATAATGGGGGGGACAATTTCATATAAGCCTAGATGTAATATACAGATGAATATGTATCCAGTAATTTGCGTTCAGTATATGCTGCTATGAAATACTGTAAAATTTAGTATTAAAATTTACAAGACGACAGTGGAAAAACCAGGAAAACATACCCCCAGGCCCTCCCTAAATCCACACCTGTTCAACTTAACTTTATTGAAAACAATTTCCAAAAGAGCCAAAAACATATGTTTATAATAATTAACAAACATGATGAAATAATTACAGTATATAAATCATAAAATTCCATATAGGCCTAGATCTAGATCCAATAATTTGTGTTCAGTATATGCTGCTATGAATTTTTTTTTTTTTTAAATATCATTTTATTGTAAACAACAATAAGGAAAACGTAAAATACAATCCTAGATCATGGCCCAAATGAGGCACACGAAAGGAGAAATGGAGAACAACAATGAGAAAAGGGCAAAAATCAGTAATTTAAAAAATTATAACAATCCTATTTAGTCAGTTATAAGATATGGAGGATTAATCCAGGATGGTTCGTTTTTCGCGTAATATATACTAAAGGAAGAAATTATGGCAAGTTTAGAAATATTGTCACAGAATTTTTTTAAATTAATTAAATTAAATTTTAATTAAATATTTAAAATTTAATATTTGTATGCTATTTTGTATTTTTCTTCTTTTTAATTAAAGACGGCGGTGGGGAAAACCAGGAAAACATACCCCTAGGCCCCTCCCTAAACCCCCCCCCCTGTTCAATTCAACTTTACTGAAAACAATTTCCAAAAGAGCCAAAAACATATCTTAATAATAATTAACGAACATGATGAAATAATTACAGTATATAAATCATAAAATAATCAGACCTTTCTCTTCTTTAGATTCAATGGAGAGGATTCGGAGCAGTTGAGTGATCAAGTCGTAGGGAAGCAAAATTGCTCTGCAAAAAACATAAAATCATTTGAAAATCAATAACAAGGAGTATTTTATTAAGAATAATTTTATAACTACAAAAGCCTTTAACTTTAAGAATAATTACTTTAGGTCATCCTTAAAGGGATCAGCATTTGCTTCACTCGTTCTAATTGCCAGTTCCACGAGTGATTCCAATCTTGCAGGCATTATTTCCTCCATCCCTTTCTTCATCTCCTCTTCTGTTATGTCCATAAAATGAACAAAAAAATCACCCTGCTCCATCAGAAAATACCGTTTGATAGATCTAAACAAAAAAAAGAAGAAAATTATGGAAATCTTTTCATACTATTAAAAAAAAACACTAAATTATGTCTTTTTTGTAAAGCTTGGTTTCCATTAAATTGCTACAGTTTTTTTCACTGCAGTTGCTACACTGTGTACATGTTCTTTATGCAATTAGGAATCTCTCCGATTCAACCAATCACTGCAACTGACAGCAGTTGTGATTGCGTGCAGCGATTTTATGTAATCCACGCTTAAGAAACAGTACTCAACATCTGGTGTAAAGTGTTGTTTAAATTGCTTAAAACCTAGCTACTATTATTATGTGTATTGCAAGACAGTACAGTATTAGTGTCTGCTACTTGGGCAACTCTTATTCATGCATCAAAGAATCATTTAAGTATGTTCTGAAGTTATTGTTAACATAGAGAATCTAAATTGTAAGAGAGTATTCAAAGTTTGATGTACATTATTGAGTTTTTGTTTAAAAACTAGTTATTTTGTGTTGTAAAATAGCACCGTATCGGTATTCATGACACCATATTCATACCTTAATTTGGCCATTAACTCTCGTTCTTCCATTAGTAGATCAATGAGCTCTTGACTGGCATGGTTGAAAGTCTTCTCAATCTGATCAACATACTCGCGTTCATTTAAGGTGTACAAGATTTCTTCAGCATGAGGGCACTTTGGACTTCGTCCTAAGTAATTGAATAAAAGTCAATAAATTCCATTTGGTGAACCCTTTCTTTAAATAAAATTATTAATTGTTGACTATTATTACTACCTATCTATATAAATTTTCACAATTCTGTTATTGTATATTTTGGAAATTTGCAATGGTAAAACATTCAAAAATATCATCAACACTAAATGAAGTTATTCTATCAATTCTGAGTAAGTGAATTAAAGTAGGGGTGCAGCTAAGGACACAAACAACTTGGACACAAGCAGCTTGGACACAAGCAACTTGCACAGCGAGGGTTTCGAACACCCGACCTCAAGATTGAGAGTCTGTGCCACAACCGTTGCGCCAACCGCTTCTACTTAAAACACTTTTCTACTGTAATAGTAGCAAAAAACAAAGCAAAAGAAACAATAACGTATCACTTACCACATTGTCTGATGACATTCAAATATTTGCCAGTGCTAAGAATCTTCTTAGCAACAGATTCGAGGAAGACGGGGATTCGATCTCTACAGATAGTGTACCGTTGTTCCCAATACGCATCGTTGTAATCCCGCTGAAGTTTCTCCTTATGAACGGATTCATTTTCCTCAACCATAAACTTTTTTTAAAAATTTGAAATATACGAACGTTGTTAAAATTATTTTCATTATTTATACACAAAAAAAATAAGTGTAAATGCAGGTACAGCAGAACTGATTGGTAATTCAATTAAGAATAGTTTATAAAATAAAGGGGTTGGAATGGTTGGAGAATAACCCATAAATTGTAGCGTCATTGTGCTGAATTGCGTATGGGCGTGGTCCATGACTATCAGCCACGCACTTATTCTTAAATATTAATTACAAACATACATAAAAATCATTACTAATTAGTGTTATTCTCAATGGTAATGGTATAATATTGTAGATGGACTTGGTGAGTGAATATCACTGCCTTTGAATGAGAAGATAAAATAAGAAATAACACATTTTGCACAGAAAAAAAAAATCAATACACATATTAATTCTTAACTTATTATGATACATTTGTAGGTAGATTATAATCATTATCAGCAATTTTCAATTGATTAATTTATTAATAGTCTATCTCATTATTAATGATGCCAATAAATACAATACTTGACTTATTAGTTATTAGCACCTGATCAATGTATTGATTTTCATTGATAGCATACCTCATCATTAACTTAACATATCAAACATATTGCCAACTCACCTTCAGTCGCTATTTTTAACACCAAACTCAAAACTCACCTTTTTAACATTTAAACATGCATAGCACTTTTATTTTTACTTTGATAGTGATACAGTACTTACTTTATAAATTATGATTATTATTAATTTTATTAATAATATCATTGATTATCAGTTACCAACAAGTGATCAATTTATTACTAGACCTACTTACTGATTACCTACCTCACAGTAGGGATCATTGATGATGCCTTTGTAGATCCACTTTTCCAATATCTCAAAGTATGGAGCACATGCTGATTGGGTTAGATACAGGCACAGATCCTGAGCTTTGGCATCTCTAGAATTTGAAAAAGAAATTAGTATTACTGCATTTATTATACAAGTACAGTAGTGCATTTGTTTGCCAGTTTTGCTCCCATAATAATTATGGATATATGTAAGTATGTTACATTTTCAAGTAATTTCTGTGTCATGAACTAAACAAAAATATCTTTTTTAGAATAATTTAGAAAAGACCCCATGTAAAAAATATAGATATCTACATACCACAGATTTAGACCAACCTGTGAACACTGCTTAAGGCCAACTCAGACAACGTAGCCTGACACAATATATCATCGTGTTGTGTCTGTGTGAGTTAAACGCAGGTGCGATGATTCATAATGATCAAGCCCTGGGCAGTCAAATCATGACGGCCTAAGACTGTCCCCAATGATAAATCATGTCGGGCTCAACGTACTGATTGCTGTCTGATTTGGCCTTAATACAGCATGCATAATCCTACTATGCCAACGTGGTCAGCAATTTACCACTTCTCGTCTTATTTGCTAATGGTGAACACTGTCCATATCGTAACTACAGTAAGTTTTAGTTGGAAGAGCATTTCTTATATACAACTCTATGTCACACACCCAATCATTGATGTTGTTTTCTCGTGCAGTAGGCTCAGGACAGATCCCCCAGAGCAGGCACCTCTTTCTACGGAGCTGGCGATGGAAGCTAAAATTTCCATTGTCTGCATGCAGGGTCGGATGTAGAACCAGAACCTCTGGAGTGGGAGATTTTCCAACTGGTACTGGTATTCCAACTGAGCTACAAGAATGGAATATTCCTGAAAGAAAATAAAGTCATAATAACCATTTCAAATGTGTAGGCAAATAGGGAAATACTGATATTGCATATAAAATTATTCAGCACATCTTGGAATGTCTTCTGGTGTGAATTATTCAAATGTTTTCTTCTGCCCGCAAATATACAAAATACCACTGGTAAAAATTAATTACAAGAATAAAAAATAATCAATAGCATTAAGAAAGGACAAATCAGAGAGTTAGTGTTGTTCTCTCGCAGGGTAACAGCGAGATAATGTTTAGTTCTTCAGCTGTTGTCTGTTTTATTAGTTTTCAGGGTTAGTATCAAAATTGGTGACCCAACTACAACAATCTGCTAGTAAATAAATTAAATTATTTTTGTGCCTAAAATTGAACAAACCTACATTTTATGTATCGCATTACAGGTCTTTCTCCAATTAAAGACAAATTTTGGGACTAGGAATTTCAATCATGGTCTTGGGCAGCTTTAGTCTTAATTAGAAAAATTATTAATATAAAAATAAAATAGAGGCAGTCATTTGGGGCCTCAGATAGGTGGTCTTAAATTTGAGGGGTCTTTAATTAGAAAAAGACCTGTATTTCTAAATTTCCAAACCACGAAGATGGTATTAGCAACTGTGTTGTTTGTTTTTTTTCTTGATGGTTTGGTTAGAAATATCGCTACATACATACCTTGATAAGGGTTCTCATTGCTTTTGAAAGGGCGTGGTTCACAAGACCATACTCAAAGGACACCTTGTCCTCGACGAATCTCATGATGATGGAGTAGTTGGAGCACATTGGTAGGATTCTGTAAACAAGTTCTTGAAGGGAGACATCAAGAGACTGATCGACGTTGAATTCACGAGGAGTTGGATTTCCTGGAGATGGCCTCACTAATATGTAACGAGCTTCACTTCCCTGAAATACAGATGCAAATGAGAACTTAAGCTTTTAACAAGCTCAACTAGGTGTTTTTAGATTTTATTTAATAATAATAATTCTTTATTGATCATCATTCAAATAGGAAATTGGAAATTCGTGCCGGGCCTCTGGAGACCCACTGCAGCCGCAGTGCAGTGCCACTCAACTTAACTACTACATAACAAACACATATGGATACAAACACTGTCCTTAACCCCCAACTCTCCACATGGAGGGTTATTCGAGCAGCCAATCGATCTGACTCCAATTCAAACCAGACACTGGCCAGGTTTGAACCGGTTTTTTCAGCATAAGAAGCAGGAACAATACCTCTCAGCTTTATAGTTCTGATAAATTAAAAATTATAGTTTTTACGTGTCTAGGCCCAAAGGTTAGATCTTAATACACTGGGCTGCCAAACAAGCAAAAGAAATATAATTATATTTACATCTCACACACGTTGTAAGATTCTAAACAAATACAGTGTTTTAATGACTAGAATTAAACTGTGTATTTTTACATAACATGCAAGAAAAATCCATCCTGATTTTTTTTTAGACTCTTCCTCTCCAGCAAAAATCTGATCATTCTTTATGTGGGACAGGTGGAATAAATTTTTTACATCATACTTTACCTTTAACACCAACAAGAGATCTTGTACAATGGACAATTCTTGTACTGCGATAGGCAGGTTTCCAAGAGGCACACTAGACTGAGCTGTACCCCTTGAAGACACAACAAACTCATCCGTCAAGTGAGGGCGCTCATATGCCCATGCAGCCATCACTGGGAGGTTAACAGAGGCTGAATGTGAAAACAATAATTATATGCCATTAAAATGTACATGGAAGCTATTTTATACTTATACTGTAGTACAATGAAGTACAGTATTGATATTTCTTATTTCAAAATAATGTTACCAAATTATATTTTATATATATAAGTGTTAAAGACACACTACCTTCATTAAAATCCTGAAAAACACTTCAAACATACTATAAAACATTGAATTGCTGATTTTTTTTTATCAAATAAGTTATATCAACTCTTTATTAGATATGGATTAAAACAATTCATAATTTGTTAATTTACAGACTATTTATAAAGATTCTTAAATTGATTACCAGTCAATTTAGATACCATTTACAGAAGAAAAAGTAAATCTGTGTGCAACTGTTAATTGGCAAGTAAAGTGTTTGTTTTAACTTTAAATTTATAATGACTTACTTAATTATACATTTATCTAAAAGCTAATTAAATATTCATTTATAATTTTTAAAAGTATTTGTTCAATACTCTTAAGCAGTGTACCGTTGAGGATCTAGAAACCCTTGGTTTGGTACAATATTTAGAAATGCGTGGTAAAACTGGCAGTATAACTTGGCGAGGAGGGACTTTCACTGACCACCTGAGCCTCACTGTGGTTGGGGCTGAGTAAGAAAATTTATGATTATAGTACCTCAGACTTAAATTTGTATACAATTTTCTTTTTTTCTCCATTTGTTTTATAATTTTGAAAATCTAGGACGACCCCATGCCGACTGGGTCCCCTGCATCTCATATAGTATATTTAATGAAAACCTAAGTTTGTTATAATTTATTGTATAACTGTACAGAAGTTCAGATTAAAAAGATATTAGGAATGCAAGACAATGCAAAATTACTGTAGGTATAATTACACCATTACATGTATGGGATGTATTTTATAGGTAAATCCTTTCCGAGCCACTGGGGCTCATAGGGCTGGAGCTTATCCCAAGTTTCTGTAGTGTGAAGCGGATGAGAGTTGTACTCCCCTTGGACGGGACACTAGTCCATCACAGGTTAGTCCCCAGCAGTTTGCTGGTACCCATTGATACAGCTGGGTGGACTGAAGCAATGTAGCTAAAGTGCCTTGCCCAAGGACACAAGCGAATCTGCACAACAGAGACTCGAAACCCCGACCTTACGATTAAAAGCCCAAACCTCAACCGCTGCGCCAAACTGCCACTAATTTATAGGTGAATAGTAAACCCTTACAGTTCTTCTTGGTCTGACGTTCCCTCATCATTCTACGGAGGGACTCTGATGTCTGCACCGGGCTGCTGGTGCTGGCAAATGTCAGGAGTTGATTGCGCAATTCTGACACTTCTCTGTCGGACATCTTGGATCCTGAGTGATGCAACGCCAATTTGTCCATCGGAGTCTCCATTTTCTTGGCGTTCTTCTCCAGTGTTTTAACGACGTCCCTATCTTCCGAGATCTTTGAGAGCAAGGACACCAATACATCCAGATCACGAACACTATCAAGAAATAAACCGGTAAAATAGAATGAACGTGACATGAATACACAGAAACGATTGTAATAAAGTAGTGTTTGAGAGATACTGTAAGAAAAAGTTATTTTGAGTCATGTATTCTTTACTGCATTATATTTATTTATTTCACTCTATTTCAAATAATGTATATTGTCGCTTGATATAAACTACATATTCTAAAACAAAACAAAAAATTTAAAATGCTTTCAGAAGTGGACCAGATTGCTAAATTCATATTGAATTACCATATAAAATAGTTTTCGACAAAATTTAAGATATTATAAAATGTGTGGTGGCAGCTTTCACATGTACTTGGAAATGAGTAATTCTATTTTTACTTTCTTTAGAGTGTACAGTAATAAGCAAAAATCTTATCCTTAATAATAACAATAATATTTATAAAGCGCACAAAATCCATTACAGTAGTGCTCAGGGGCTACAGAAGGAAGGAACCAAAACTTACAGTAAAACTAAAAGAAACCAGAAACAGCACACAATTCGATAGACTATACTTTAGATAGTCACAAAATAAACCCTTAAATGTTTAAGGATTAAAAGAAACTACATAACAATCTTATAAAAACTTACTTTTTGGATTTCAGTTCATCATATTTTTTTAAGAAATCCTGTGGTGTTCTTGTGAATTCTGCAATTTTTCTCTTTGCTCCATGGACAGATACTTGGGTTGAGACATACTGAGTTCTGTTCTTCAACAGCAGGTCAGTGTATATCTCTGGACCCTCTCCTCCTTTGCTCCTACACAAATGGATAAACAATTAAAGCAACATGAGTATTCAAATTCAAAACAATGCAAAATTGGTGTAGAATCTGATCTTAGTTGAGTTGGACAAACTGGTAGTAGTAGTTACTCTTATTTATGTTTATAAGCCATGAAAACTCGCACCTAGTGCTTAAAATATTGGGCAGATAGAGTACAAGCCGGAGTATCTAAGCATCGGCAGCCGAGAATTCTCAGCCTGTGGTTTAAACTCCCAACCACAATGTTCAGAACCTGAATGGAATACCTTGAGCAAAACCATCTTTTCCTTGATACCCGAGAACAGATTAATATTAACATTTCTTATTACTACAACACCTCTTGAAAATAATAAAACCATACAATGAAGGACATTCATAAGAATGATTGCATTGATAGTGGAAAAAAAAGTAAGCTAACAAAATACTTTTGTTACACGACTACCAGAGTAAAGGGTCCTAGATATGATTTTGTCAGCCGGGAAGGGGGAGGGGGAGAGTTTTTGATGTCGGCAAACACGCACCCCCCCCCCTGGGATGGGCGAGGTCACCGACTACCACTTCAAAATGCTAGTGAGAAACCTGAATATCTGTCTTAAGTTATCTAATTTCTATTCTAAATAGTTATGTTGTGTATGTAAAAATGGTCCTCACATTGAAGAAGCCATTACTCATGCACGGGAAGACAGATAAAAACATAAATGTAAAGACAGATGAATGTTTGGCTTACAACTTACCCCAAAAGTTTGAGTAGTTCACTAACATGGTGATGGACACGAAACTCGCTCATATTCTTAGTTTTCTATCTAATTTCCTGTTTTTCATTTAACTTTACACAGCCTGCAAAAGTAAAAGAGTCCAATAAATTACATAATAGATCAGTGTACCTTGAAATGAAAATTTAAGTTATAAATTTACATTCATAATCCTATAAAAAAATGTACAAAATAAACAGTGAACACTTCATCTCACATACAGTTATACGCACCTTATAAACTGATCATGAAAACATTATGATATATACGTGGCATTTGGTCTCACTAAAAGGTGCATACTGTCCCTAACAAATCCGCATAAATTTTTAAAATTCATAAACGTTTATTCTGAAAAATGTACAGTAAATGAAGCAATGTTGTGAATAGAGGGATTCGGCGATGGGCATCATGTGAAGTTGGGTGTTGGGTATAAACAAGCGACTGGCACAGTGGCGTTTTTCATGGAGATTGCTATTGCGGCCATTCCTTGTTGTTGCTGTAAAGATCATCATAATTCCCAGTAAACTATACCAAATTGATTGCAAATTAAACTTGAGAATTTTGCCTTAATGGTTTACTAATGCTGTTAAGAATATTGGCCGCAAACATTGAGATTTTTCGACAACTGTTAGGCCTAAGCCCTGCACATCTATGGCATGGTTAGGTAGGCATGATGGTCTTCGACCTGCGAACTACGCTGCAATGTTAGGGCTAGCTAAGGTTTATGAAGACCACTTGAATTTCAAAGCATAGAATCCTAGGTGAACGCTAGTATAAGTAAATAAACATATTTTGAACAATCATATTGCTTTTCCTAGCCATTTATTTCTCACAGTGGATGGTTGTTTTCGCAACCATAACATTATCTTTTCCTATACCATCGCACTGTAATGTTTTCCATGTATACCCAAGTTATTATGTCATGTGACTGGCTGTAAACAAACATCGCCAAATTACTCTATTAACCCCATAGTTTTGAAATATTTATGTGTGATGTTATGGTATTAATTTATTGTAGTTGAGAACCTAAGCTATTAGATACTGCAGTAAGAATTTAGGAACAAGGTAGTAGTTTCATTTTTCAGTGACCAAAATAGCCTTTGCCAATGGTATTTGTTGGAAAAATATTCTGATTTGCTGATCAAAACATGTTAGCATCAAACCCATCTACTGGTAAAAATTCTCAATTATTGCTTCTGAATGAGACAATGGTGAGCATCAAATTTTGTAGGCTCTGGCTGCATAATTTTAAGTGCTACTGTATCTTGTTGATTACAAAAACAATTATGGTCTGAGGGCCTAGCCTAGCTAGCCCAGCTAGCTAGGTATTATTTCTAAATTTTATTAGTCCTTATTTATAATTTTTAGTTTTATTTAGGGCAAATAGAAAAAATTCGGGAAATATTGATGTGGGGGAAAAAAAATAATTCCGCATTCAAACTGTATTTTTAACAGCATAAAAATAACAATGCAATTTTGTGACTTTTTCTTTTTTATTTTCTTTAAAAAAAACTATAAAATTAAACCAGTTTATATACAACACAATATTTACTATTTACAGACCGAATATAAACAGTCCCTCCCTCCCTCTTCGATTAAAAGACAAAAGCAAAATAATCTATTGTATTGTTTAAAAAAAAAAAAAAAAAAAAAAAAAAAAAAAAAAAAACCACCGTCCCTCATCAATTTTTTTTTTAAAGTGATAATCTAATCATTTTTTCTAGGCCTAGGCCTAGGGCTATAATGTGCCCTTCCTAGGCCTCTAGTCTACTACTAATTAATAGGCCTAGCCTAGCTAGGCCTAGGCCCCAGTCAGTCCTAGGCTCTAGTTTTACTCTAGAGATATGAAAGAAAGTTCAGGACTAGGCCCCTGGACCTAATCATACGGCCCTACAAACAAGCAGCACGTCGTCGTCCCTCCCTACTACAAGCTAGGCCTAGGGCCTGGCCTACCTAGCCTAGGCCAATTATATTAGAGTTTTAAGATGTCCTCTAATCTATCTATCCAGCACTGCCTGGCTGGGGGGCCAGGAGAAACAATGCAAGATATGCTAGGCTATTCTGGGTACCCTTACTTAAGTAGCCTCAGTCTGACTACAGTACCTGTGACTACTGCGGCTAATGTAAATCTAAGTTAAATATCGAATGGAATGGTCGTGAACATTACGTTTCTGTTTTGTTTATGTTTACGTTTATTTTCCCCGCGCTACTCCATTTTCCGACATCCAGGCCTTCTTGCAGCCGGGGACTTTTTCTCGTAAACTTTGACACAAAACACTTTTATATAATTTATTATAATAAATATGTTTAGTTTTTGATAATGCTAAGTTTATTCAAACAAAATATTCATAACTATTAAATAATTTTAAAAATTATTTAGTATTAATATTTATTTTGAGTAGAATGTAAATTCGATTAAAAAAATAATTAAGAGTTCGGATTTGGATCAATCGCCATATTTAATTTCACGAATTATTAGCAGCTCGGGAAGTCTTTTGGTCGTCTTGACAGTAATTAAATTTCATTTTAGAAATGTTATTGCAATTCTAAGACTTTAAAACTAATTATAAACCGAAGAAAGGGTTATTCAAGAATTGTTTCTATAACTTCGTTTATGCTGACCAGGTAGGTAGACACCTTGAGAAGCGTTTCTGATATGGATGTTTGGATGAAGCTAGTCTGTCCAGTTCTCCTACATACAAACAAGCCTTGTTTGGCTAGGTGGTTGAATTCGCGACGGCGTACCTTTTTACAAATACATCTAAAACGCTTCGTCTTAAAATTTCATATCAAATCAGCCGTGTAATGGCTTCAGATAATGCTTATTTTAAGTATTAAGTTTGCGATTATAGCTGATGAATAGTCTATGTTATTGGGTATCGCTGATTGAGATTGCCATAAAAATGCGTTTGCCAAGGACAAGGTCAGAGCTCCGGACGGCTGCACGTTGTGACTATGGACCTGGTCCATGGCATCATACCATTTTGTTGAGTTTTGATTTGCCGTGTTAACCACGCTTTTACGATTTAAACGAGAAGCCTTTAATTACTTTATTTAATTTAAAAATGAAAAATTGTAATACAAAAAAATTAACATAGTACAATAATTCTCATCGATCCATAATTTCATAAAAATCATGATTATTGGATTAATTTCATTCTTGAAAAAAGGTGGTCAGTAAAATGAAGTCATTTTACCAACAAGACCCCCTCAACCACAATCGATTAACAAAGAATGAACTGTCTTTGTCTGTTTAAATTCATATTTTCTTAATTTAAATATACAGTAATATTTTTAAAAAGCAGTTTAAATGTAATAATAATTTAACCAATTCACTTTGAAGCGAAAAAATTGAAAACTGATATCAGAACACATGAACACTCAACACTCAGTGTTATGTGGTTTTTAAAAACGAGTCAAGAAAATTTTCAAGTTGGCAAATTTTAAAGGTATGCCATCTATTTTTGGTTTTTTCGATAATATTAAGCTAAAGGTGTTCTGTCAGTCAAAACTTGAATGTCTAAAGATTCTTTTAATATTAAAAAACTTGGGAGAAGGATGTTAAGAGTGCCTCGACACAGATTACAAAGTTCAGTATGTCTGATTAACTCGCACTGACTTGAGACAACAAAAAATCACATGCTGAGAATACATAAAAATGTCTTGTTTATAAATTAAATTTATTTGAAAATAGGGTGTTACCAACAGAGAAAGCCGACGCAATCTGATGCGGTTTATCATCTGATCTCGTTTCACCATAAAATATTAACAATTTTTAATATTCTACCGCCGTTAACTTAAGAATGCCTCAACGCAGATTACAAGTTCCAGCGTCTGATTAACTCGCACTGACTTGAGATGACAAAAAATCACAAGCTATAGAATATATAAAAAATTGTTTAGAAGTTAAATTTAAAAAATAGCTTATTTTATACTCTGTTTTGCCCACAAGTACTGAAAACTTAACTAGATTTATCAAGAATTTGGAAAATGTACTTGTTTAGCTTCAAAGCCGTTTGACCATTGTTTCACTAGCAATTTTATTAAATGTGACTATAAATGTTTTTTTGCCTGTGTGCAATATGCGCCATGCTACAAGACGGTTGATGGCAGTTTGCATTAATGTAAACTCATTTAACTAACCTATGTTTTTTTTAACATCTCAGTAAGCCTCAGATCTTGTTGTCTTATTGATGATAATGTAAATTAAGCAATTATTTTTCTATTAAAGAAAAAAAAATTGGTCTTTAAAATCATGTGTTAAAGATGTACAGTAGTGTCCTGTGAAAAATGCAAAAAAAAATCATAAAATCATTGTTTAAATTAACTTGCTCATATTGAAGCACTATAAGATTATCAACTTGAACATGAATTTGTGTATTTAAAAATTGTTTACCCCTAATTTTACAGCAAAAAATGATAGAAACACTTTCCAGTTTGTGGAAATTTTTTTTATTATTACTTTTATTATTATTATAAAAATCAGGATACACATTTTTTTTTAAATTCAATAATTTCTATGCTCAAGCTAATTGTTTATGCGTTACTGCAAACTCAGCAAGTTAATTTCAGAATTATTTTTTGATTTTTTAATATTTTTAGGAGAAAATACATCATTAAAGCATGTACAGTACACCTTTGACTACTACCAATTTATTACAATGTAGTCATTATTTAAATTAGCTTCTTCAATGTGCATCTGATTTTGTATTATTTTTAATGCCACATAGGTAGGGCCAACCTTAAATTCTTTTTTTTAATCAACTTACTAACATCTTTGTGTATCAATGACGAACTAGTTTTTAGCTGTAATAACTCCTGTAGTATTATAAGTGATTTCATTTGGAAGGCTTAAAATGCAATATTGTGTTCAAAAATGGATCTTAATACAGTACAGTAACAACTTAATAGTAATTTTTTTTTCCAGACATTTACGAGGTATTATTGTTAGTTTAGTAGCACTTTTTATTTTGTAATTTTTGAACTGGCTAGCCTGACAGGGTTGGAATTTCCTAAAAATGCTACATCAGCAATAAGTTGATGGCCTCTGACTTAACTATCAGCAATTTATAACTGTATCCTTCTACAGTACAGTACAGCATCAATCAACACTTTTTATTATTTTTTTCAGTATCATTTTCTGTGGATGCCTACTGTATGTTAGGCAAAAGTCTGGGATTTACTACAGCAGTGGAATGCCCTTTCTACAGCAATTGCTGTAGGAAATTTTGAACACTGTCTGAGCACTCCACTTCTTCATAGAATCATAGCACTTGTTGTACTGCGAGAGTTGTTGCCTATTGTGCTACACTATATTTATTTTAAATATCATTCACAAAGAATACAAAAACATGTTAGTACACTGATCAAAGCACATAAACTAAGATTAAAGTCAGGCTTCGGAGGGAAAACAATTTTGGATATGTTGTAGAACTGATTATTCTAAGACAGAAAAAAGTTGTTTAACGAAAAACTATGGAACGGTGAATGAGATACAGATTTTTTAATATTCAAAAATCTGTATCTCATTCACCGTTCCCCAGTTCTTCATCAAACTACTTTTTTCTGTCTTAGAAAAATCAGATCTACAACATATCAAAATTTCTTTTTCCTCTGGAGTCTGACTTTAAGTTTCAATAGTTTTCTATTTTTATTTATCTTAGTTTAGTATCTGCTTTCCATTGTTCACACTTGTTGATTTAACAAGAAACTATCAGATAAATAGCTACTGTACGATGTGTGTTTTTTGTATCTAATTAGTAAATAGTGAAAGTACAGTAACGATTGATGATGCAGCAGCGGTTGCTGGCAGTGACTTAAAATAGTGATAGTTGTGGGCAATTGAAAGACTTACTGTTTGCAAATGTTAGACATGGATTCTGATGTGTAAAGTGTACTGTAACTTTTAACACCAGCATCCTCAGTCTCACAGTACCCTGGTTAAATGTCTACTCTACTGTGGTTTTGTAGTTAAGATACCTGTACCATAATGACAGTATGTTGGGTTTGCAGACAGCGGGGTTTTTATGTGTATTTTTGAACTAAAATGTAAAATTAATTGTTCTACAGTACATTCAGAGCTGCAAAAAGTGTGTGACTTCACGACCGGCAGTCGAAGGCATTGCACATGTACCCGGAGACCACCACAGTTGGACTAATATTTTGGGCTGGAGGAACTTATCTGGATAAATAAAAACATTTTTTCCAGGCCTGTCTGTGAATTTTCATCAACGGCAATGAACTGTATCTGTATACACTTAAACTACAAATTAAACAAACATTAAAATATAGTTAAAACATTACAACTACAACAAGCAGGGTGTTTTATTCATACATAATTAACAACATGGTATGGGGTCACTTAATTTGGTGTTGGCCTCATATTAAAGTTTAATTATGCATTGCATAAACTTACCACCATCACACCTTCTCATCATAAAGTAATGGGCAATAACAATAGAAAAGAATCGTTCATCATCACAATTAATAATAGGGGTCTTGACAAAGACAGGATAGCGTACTTAGATAACGTGCGACCAATCTTCTTAGTCATGAATAATTTTTCTCTTATCAAAACTAATCGCATGCATAAACTTTTTACCATCACACCTCATCACAAGGAATAATTTTGTTAACAAATACATTTTCCTAAACCAACACATTTTATTCATGCACGTTGATATTATTATTTTAATTTTAAACTTGGCAGTAACCAGAACAAAAAAATATGTCAACTACAGTACCAGTGTCATCCCTACGGTAGCATCGCAAACAATTGGCATAATTAATCAGAAAGCAGCCAACCCACACTTTTCACCTCCAAGTAGTGGCACCAGATATGGTGTTTTAATGAATTACCTGTTGCAGTATAATCCTGAATCTGTTGCAGTTAACAGTAAATTTAGCGCAAAAAATTGAACACTTTTTTTTTGTAAAAGGTACTCACTACAGAAAAGCTTCACTTACAGTAGTATATCAATGGTGATCATCACCAGAACTAAGAAAGTGTGTGGCTTTGACTTGGGGATTCAACTACTGAGTTTGGGTAGGGCTGATTTCAAAAATGGGTATGTATGCAAATGCCACTGGCTAGTACAGTAATACATACAGTAGCTCGATGCCTCCTGCCTCTACCGACTGCTAGACTGCAATACTGTACTTATTTAATGCTGTCCTCATAAATCTGCTTTCTTCGATTTTGTCCAATCATCGCTTGGTGGGTCCATCTCTGGCCATCAATTCTTCTTTCAATGACTGCTAAATGAACAGCCCCATCTTAGTCTGAAGTGGTAGCTAAGTCCCTTGTTTTACACCACGCAAATACTGTATAAAGTATGTTAATATAATATTACCTAACCAACCAAGTCCTACAACTAATTCCAACTTAAAGAAGTTCTGATGTTAATTGGTGTGCTGTATTCTACAGTATTAAAAAGACATCCTATCATACTGGCAATTCCAACATAAATTACGCATTATGTACTTGACAGTTTTACGTCTTTTGAATTTTGCTGTATTGTGAAAAACAAGAAAGTTGCACTTTCACTTCCATATTCATTTCCAGATATCCATTGAAAAATGATCATCAAAATTCTAAACTAATTTTATAAATTAAATTTTAAATTTAGATTTTAGGGAAAATTTTGGATACAGTAATATATACAACACATGTTTTAATTTTTTTAAATAATTTTGTTTTTAGTAGTTACTCTTCATGTTTTTGTTCAAAAATATATATATCTTAAAAAAACTAACAAGTTGTCGGGAGAAAATCATGTGAGCGGGGATGCAAAACTTTGTGCCTAAATTGTCATCATTTAACATTTTCTCATTTCCAAATATTCACTAGAAAACTACAACTAATAATTTGGTGTGAAAAAAAGGACATCTTTACATGCAGAGGTCAAGCAAAACACAGGAAACAAAAAAAACTTGGCGTGAAACAAAATGTTTAAACTTGCAAAGCAAACACTTAATGTAGTTATCAGATCCTAATTAATATGCAATTATTAACACTTAATATTAATTTAAGCAATTTACTTCTGTGATCTAGATTAAGAACATATTTTATTAATGCAGCTCTCAATGAAATATCTACATTGCATAATTTATCCTTTAATGCATTCAACAAGCACAATCTGAACATCAGATTATATAAAACATGTAGTAAGCCTTTTTTAATTTGTTGCTGTATGTAAATAATTATAAACCTTATTCAGGCTGACCTAATTGCATAAAGTAAATATATTATTAAGAAAGCGATACACAATTTCCAAAGAAGTGGTTGACAGGTTCATATTATGAATACAGTATGAGCTAAGTTTCTTTTTGTCTTTTTATATTATCAAATAGTGTTCTGAAAAATGTACAGTACATATTCAAAACAATTTTTGTATAGGGAATCAGTAGAATATTTTCAACAGTCTACAGAATTGACACTTAAAATTGTGATTGGTTTATTTGGGGTGGGAGAATGTTTGGGGTTGCAGTGGAAAGGATGTAGTTATTGTAACTGTGGCAAAGACATTGTAACTTAATAAATAATACAGTTGTGGGTGTTGCTGGTAGGTGTACAGTACTACAAATAAGATGCTGACTTGAAGTGAGCTTCCAATAAGAGGTGACCTGTGAAATTTCATACAGATCATGCCGTTTGGATGCTAACTGTATTGCTGTCTACTGTCTACTACCATAGTACAGTAGTACTTTTAAGTACATATAATTTCTTGTGGACAACATTCTTCATAATGCTAATTTGCTGTGCTAATACAAATCTTTTCAGATAAAAATATTTATATGGATGTAATGATTTTGCTGTGTAATTTTTGTTACGAGCAAGCCTGCTTATTTTTGTGAACATCTTGAGGATTGTGGCGTTAATTTTGGCAGATACCCGGGGGATTGAGGTCAGCACAAGTAACAATGAAGTTCATAAACCTACAGTCCCTGGATGATCATTGGTCCAAAAGAATTGTTGGGATGTTCACCTACCTACAGTATTACTCTACAGAATATTTGGGTCCAAGGGCTTGTTTCTACCGAATATCCACTCATTGGTGGATTATCAGATTAGCAAGATAAGAACTGCGTTGCAACTTTATTTTTCATTCCACATGAAACTGTTACTGGACCGATACGCTACATAAACATGATGTAACAATTATTACCATATTGTAATTTAAAATAAAAAGCTTTAACAAAAAAATAAAATCTTTTATAACAAAACAACATTTTTGCGCGACAACAAAGAATTTCTTTGTACGAATCATCATTGTTTCTTTAAGAAACAATGATGATTCGTACTGTCCAAATACTAGCTCATGTCTGTATAGAAATATAAAACAATGGTTGTACTTTTATTCTTAGGCCAACAATACTTAACAAAAGAGAATATTTGTTGTGTTGATTTGTTTGACCATAGAGGTATTATAGTAAACTGGTTTTACTGATTCCTCCTAATAACAAATTATAATATTATGGTTCATGCTGTATCAGTGATAGGCCTACTCTATCTCTGGCTTGGTGGAACATTATTAAAGAACTTAATATGTCGAAAGGTAAAATCATGTAGGAAGCCTGAATTATTAATGAGAAGGGTAAAAATGAACTCTCAATTACGTCCATTTCGACAATTCTTAGTATACCAGATATAGGCCTAGCCTACAGACAAATTGACCTTAGGTCAAATTAGGCCGCTATGTATGTTGCAGTTAAAAACTACCCCACAAAGAACGGTTCTTTTGTTTGAAGAACAGTTCTTCACCATTTCTGGCACAGTATTGATTCCGTGACCAAGAACTGTTTTTTGGAATGCTAAAAAGAACGGTTCTGTTTTTTGTGGGCCCCGTTTCTACTGCCACAAACAACCGTTCTTTTTTGTCAGTAGAAACAGGCCCCAAGTTTATTCCAAAGCTACTGTATTTATATATCTCTACAGTATTAATCTAAATGGTTTCATAATCAGTAGAATATTTGTTGGCTATTGCTGGAAAGGAGTACAGTACTTAACTCTCCCCTATCCCTTTTTGCCACCCCTGGATCTGCCACAGAACAAAGTTGTAGCTGTAGAAAGTAAGGGTGAGTAATAGACGTTTCAAGGGTGAGTCGGTGATGTGAAAAATAATTGCAGTATTGGCACAATATAGATTCTATTTGAAATTTATAAGGTCCTATGATCATATCATTGTATTCGGAGCTAGTTACAGGCATGTTGTTGAGTTCCAAAAACGTGGCTATGTGATGAAATACACCAGATGAGTTAGTATTCCATGGAAAGATATGGTAAATACTTGTAGAATATATTGGTATGTTCTGAATTTTAATTGTCACCAAAGAAAGTTATGCTGCTATAGCCAATTTAGTAGTTGGTTAGTAAACCATTTTAAAATGATGTTATTTTTGTCACAACTTGTCCCCACCCAGTCAGCTTCAAAGAACAGCACATTTAATGTACAGTACCAAAATGTAATGTTTACTGTGTACAGTACATGTTATTGTACCTGTTTGGTGGCCCCAGTATTGAAAGAGTTTCCTGAACCATAATAGGCGTGTACCGTAAAGAACAATTTAAAAAGCATTAGCCAGGACCAACTGAATCTCATCTTTATTGTTGAGCATGGCAATAGATAAACACTGATCCATGATGCCATGGGGTGCAGTTGTGTGTTTGCTCGTGATTACTCGAAATCAGTGGCGGACTCAAAAATTGTATATTCTCCATGTTTTACAAAAGTTTTTACAAAAATTAGCTACGATCTTTTATGTAACTCTAATTTTTTTAGTTGATTATTCATTAAAATAGCAAAGTTTTTCATCTTTTGACCTACTTCGTATCTAGTGTAGGTCACACTTGAGCCTACTGTACCGTAATCTCAGCTACTTATTGTGGACTTTAATTGCTCTAGGGTTGGAAGGGAAGTTCCAATTGATTATTGGTCTAGGAAAAAGAATACTGGTATCTTGATGTCCTAGCATTGCTTCATCTCTAGGGTATGGTGATAAGCCAAAAGTTAACAGAGATAAGTTTAAGCAGTGTGTTTACAAACAGATATACAGTTAATCAAAGAATACTTTTTAATTTTCAAGTCATGCGAGAAATAGATTGAGATTTATTACATTTTCCCTGATGACTTTTGCTTTAATTATAATACCGATTAGTGTTGTACAAGTTGTAGTGTTGTGAAGCTTTTTTTCTTTAAAGGTGTGTTAAGAATTTGTGTGAAGAGTTTGAAATAGTTTTTTTTTTAAAAACTGCTTTCTGAAATTTTTTTCTATTTCCAAATTTATTTTTATGAACATGATTTATTTTAATCGTACTCATTTAAAACACAACACAGTGAGACATAATGGTATTATTTGGTGTTTTGTAGTATAAAGTTAGATAATTAAAAAAAAACACTAATCCATGCATATCTTATGGCCCTGTTCCGCAAGCTGTGGGTCAGTGACAACCCAATGTCCCGCAATCGCTTTAGATGCCACTTTAAAGAATGCTGAGAACCGAACCCCGATGCATTTAAGTTTACTTGACATTTACATTACCATGTAAATACATTCCTGTTATATAAACAGGAGCCATTGGTAAAGTTTTGGATAAAAGTTGAAAATAAGTACTACATCCAAATACTATATGGTAGGCAACTTCATCACATTATGCTTTAAAATACTGTACAGAATCATCATTACCCTCATCGAAATTGTGCATGAACAGATACTGTATATCTACTGTATTACTATGCTGCCTGTGGAAGTTTGTCTTTCACCTCATGCCAAAAACATTTTGAAAGGGAGACAATGTAGTTTATAGAGGAACCATTAGTTGGATTACCGGTATAAAAAAAGAAAGCAGTAGTGTATCAAAGCTGGGAATGTGACGACATGTTGCTGGAATGTTTAGAATTGTTGAAAACAAACAAACGAACGATAGTATTTCTTGTACCTGAGCAACAGTTGTGATCAAAGTATTGAATGTATGTTTTGATTTACTAATTTTCACAGCGTCCAAAATTTGAGTTTTTGCATATATAATAAAACAAGTACTGTACTTGACAATCATATTTCTACATCCGCCACAGATACACCAAAATTAAGTTTTTCAATTGCTGTATTTCTTAACATTTTTCAATTCTTCAGAAGTAGCTGTTTGTCTTTTGCAAACCCTAAATATTTCATGTTCTACTACTAACATTATGAGTTACCAGTACAAATGTACTACATTAGGGGGAAACATTTACGACTTGAAAACAATATTTAAGCCTTCATTGTGTTTAATCCGCTGATATACTGTAGCTGTTGAATAATTATTTTCAAGCCACAAAACAATTTAGTGTTTATGCATAGGAAAATACATTCTAGTGCATTTGTACTTTGTTATTAGAGAATTAAATGCTGTTAAATGTTGATAAAAATAGTTTTTGAGCTGTAGAACTGCTATAACAAGAGATTTCCTAAAGCTGCTGTACAATATTCGACTCCACAGGACCAAATTACAGACACTCTGAAATTTTGGTAACTACTGCACATGGATAATGTAATAGCTACAGTATTGTACACAAAAGATAATATAAGCTTAATTTTCAACATGGTCCAAGAGGACATTTGATACCTACAAAAAATAAGCTGCTAACCGTTAGGTGCTCATACAAGTTCGTACATTGTGCTTCTTTAAAATTCAGCTCAATAAGGCAAGACTTACTTTATACATTGTTTAGCGAACCTGCATAACGCAAATATTGATGATTTTGAATAAAAATTTTATTTTATTTTTGGCCAATTTGCCCAAAATAAATGGAAATTTTAGAAAAAGTTTTTTTTTCTTTATTTTTATTACGCCCTCCACTGCCTTGAAATCTCCAAAGATTATAGCCTGGTTCTCACGAGAGCCCTAGTATCTGGATCGGGAGCTAACTGTTAGCGCTAACCGTTAGCACCTGCGTGAGAACGCCCAATCAGTTAGCGCTGTTCTGTTAGCGGTATCCGGATACGCTAACGGTTAGCAAGCGCTATCGGTTAGTAAGTTGAGGGCATTTCTATCATCAACCAATCACACGTACGCTTTTACAATTTCCAGTTTCTTACTGGCCAGTGATTCGGTCATCATATTGTTGGCATCCGGATCGGGATTTTCTCGCATGGATGCACGGCAGCTAATGGTTAGCAGGATCCGGATCCTGGTAACCTTTAGCTGCCGTGTGAGAACATAGCCAAAATGTATATTTCTTCCTAATTATATAAATTTGAAGCATTTAACCATCTCATTTTACATTCACCAATAACATTTTATTTTTATTTTTCCCCTCTGTTTTGGCAAAACTATTTGCCAAATAAGAAAACAAAATTTTATTTTTATTCCACCCTCCTCCGATGACCTTTAAAAACATAAGTATGTGAAACTAGGAATTAAAAAAAGTCTCACCTAATCAATAAGTTTTGATGATTTCCTCTGAATAGTGTGAATGCTTTAATTTGTGACTTCCTGAGCAGCAAGCTTTTAGGCAATTTCAGTATGCGTTGCTTAGGTAATCCAGATTTACATATTAACTGTAAATGTTCTCTTATAGTGATTCAAATATTTTGGAAGATATACTTTACCCTAAAATAGTAGATACAAGTAATTAATGACTTAAAAATTGTTTTTACACACTGCAGTGATAGCTGAAAACAATCTTGAATATTTAGATTACTGTAGGTTGTGGACTACACGATCGATGTCCAGAACATATTTTATTTTTAATTTCTTTTTTCATTCTTTACTATTGTGAGAACTGAGCCTGAAATTATATCTTTTTAAGTACGGTAATAATAATGTGACATGATAAATAATTTAAGTAACCCACTAGAAAAAAGTTCACATCCCTTTTAATTGTTGCCAAGGCTGATGTTTTTAGAGTACTATAAAGGTACTCCCCCACAAAGTATTCCTGATGTTTCATTTAGATTTGCATTGTACATACAAAAGGTAATATGTGGCAAAGACAAGCCAAACCAATCACTGGTAGCAAAAATCAATTTTTAGTTATTAATACGGGGTTAAACAGGAAAATGAGAGCTATAAAATGGTACAGGAATCATTTAAATCCAACATTTCCTTATAAAATTACAAGCATTCAAACATGAAGCTGTTTAAAGTACAATACTATTTCAGAAATCCGCCTTCAAAGTTAATGATTTTGGGCGTTTCTCAGGCAGAGACTATCACCAAGTAGTTAAAACTGTTGTTTTAACATTGAAAATCGGGAATATAATAGCATGGCAAGATGTATGATATATAAAGGTTTAGTTTAGTGCAATAAAATAGATTTCAAAAATTTTGACATTTCAACATGTTTTGGCCATTATGTATCTCTAAAGTACGAATTGCAACTGGTTTGGCTGGTCTTTGCCACATATGTTGACTGAATCTGAAGCAAGATTTAATATTGCTGTATTTTATTCCTCTCCAGCCTAGTCCACATGAGCTGCCTTTATGCTGAAGCCCATTAGTGACCAGTGAATGGACAAGCTCTGTGTACAGATGAATTTTAAGAAGTGTTTCATTATTATTTGGCACAGCAAGTAGCAAAAGTCATTTATAAAACCTTCAGAACATGTGAACTATGTGCAAAAGTCAGTTGCATCAGCATAGCTCATGTGAATGAAGCATTGAATAAACAAGCAGAATATTATACTGTATACCATGGCATATTTCCCTGGATTATTATAAGGCAATACTTTGAAATTAAATTTAGACACTGAAATTGGTGGGGCGAGGGGAGGAGGGGATTCGACTTATACTCCAATTACATATTTCTAATAAAAAAAATCACTGTCAAAAGTATGATACCATACGACCTAGGCCTAATTCGACAAGTTCAGCAACACACCTCCGCCGATCGCATGTACAAGAAATCAAGTTATTTTTATACCTACCACTACCAGTACACGCATTAGGAAAAGAATCAGAATATGATTTGCCACAAATTGGCAACAAAATGTTTTGTAAAATCCAGCTAATCTTAATTTTTAACGACTCTTTGACAATGTATCTGCAACAGTAGGCTGTCGCAAAATTTCTCCGTGGTGTGGTTTCGACATGGTAAATATTTTGACAAGATATCCGAGAGGTACACAAGTCATTTGGAAGCACGAATATGCGTTAAAATCGTATCTTTAAACACACGGGGGGTAGACATGGTTTCGGCCTGGGTTGTGAAAAAATGAATGCGGAACTAATTCCTATTCAAAAACGTAATGGTTGGTTTCAGTATTTAAACCTCACTAAAGTGGAAGTACCGGTAATTGACTGCTCTACGCCCATGGTAGATGCATACTGTCTGAATGTTAAAACAAATCGTTGCGCTCATCATTTACAATTTCATTTTTGGCATTGCTCCAAGTACCTTACTGATGGTTGTGCCTCAGACAATTAAAGGTGGGATAGATACTGTAGAAAACAATAGGAAGCTTTTGCTTGTGCAATGGTGTTACCCTAGGACGGATATCTCTATAATCATTCTGCATTCTCTGCACAACATGAATTTGACCAAAACCATGTACTGTACTAGAGTTCAGATGATGAGAACTCGGTTTTTGCATGGACATCTGACTACAGTGTGTGATATCACTTTACGTTTGAAATCTTACCGTTGCTGCGCAATCAAAAGCTCCCTAATATAATAGGAGACTCATTGCTGGAAGTGTCCTAAACCTGTGTTGCCGTTATCCAACAATTATCGTGCAAAAAGGTGCCCATTGCTGAGTGAAGACAAAAATATAGTGTTTAGGCCTACAGCCTCAGAGATTGGCTGTCTCAGCTAATGTGACTGGCTCTGGAAAAACCCGCTGTTGGCGTTTGTCACAGGTTCTAATTTCTGACAAGCATCTAAAATGTTCAAGCATCAGAATGAATTTTGAACAATTTCATGTTCTTGCATTTTACAGTATAAAAGAAGAGTTCTGTATATTGAAAAAACACTTTTGCAAATAAATCTAACTTAAAAGTATATTAAAATTATTTTTATAATACAAATCTTAATAATAAGCTATTGATTTTGCAATCTTTGGGAGCGGTTTTCCCCAAACTTACATGCCTGATATCTAATGAATAAGTATTCATAACTTTGCTAATACTCAGCCAATTTTCATCAAATAAACACGGTTTTAAAGAACTCAAACAGAATGTAACACCACCAAAACCTCTTGAATTTTTCCTACAGTACAATGGCTGGTTTTGCCAGAGCTGGTCACAAATGCTGTACAGTAGATTAATATGTGTGAAAAGTGTCTCAACTGAGGTTGAATTGCAATCTTGGATGTGCTGTATAGAAACCCTGACAATCATGTTTTTGTGTCGTATACCGTAATTGACTGTCCAAGCTCGGTGCATCATTGTTTAAGGAAATGGGTTTTACCTAACAAAAGCAATGGATCATAATTCATATACTAATTCTTGTTCTATTTAAGAAATGAACTTAATTCGTATGTAGATAATCATGTTGAAAACCTGAATAATTACATTTTTTCACTGTGAAAAGAATAATTGATATTGTATTTGTCAAATTGCAATTTTCTTTTAACATGTCAATGATCTGAAATTTGAACTTTTCTATTCTACTTCTAATTATTTCCATTACTAAAAAAACACTTATTAATTTATGGTGATATAAACATTTTGTTATTAGTTAACAGCATTCATGTTGCTGGTTTATAAAGGTTATGGTGGTTGAACAATGCCTGATATATTTTTTTTTTTCTTATTTACTTATGGGTAATCCATAATTATCAACATTTTTTAAAGAGTACAAAACATACGCTTTAGGAGGGGGTTGAAAGTGTAGGCATAAGTACTCTTTTATGAAAAACATAAAATGTTGATCTCAAAATGACACAAATCAACATTTTATTGTATAATCTTTCGGGGGAGGGAGGGGGTAACAGAAAAGAGTATGTTTTGTACACTTTTGAAAATGTTGATAATTATGGATGACCCCTTACAATGCATGATGATACCTTAAATACGGTAGGACAGTATTGATATAACAGTTACCAGGTAGTCGAGCACGTAAATTTCTGAAATTAATGTATTTTGCAACGCAACATGAATAAATTATGACGCCATCCATTAACGTTATGGTTAACGGCGAAAACTACCTACTATTTCTATTAATAGTACCTTATGAAATACTGTCTGGTACAGTATGTAGTTAAATTTTCAATATTAATTTTTGTAATTTTGTTTTTCAAAATACAATAGAATAGTAATTTCCAATTTAATTGGGTGATGTTTAAAAGTAATTATTTACACAACATTTAATGTTTATTTGGATGGCCAAGAACCCGAAGAAAGTGGGGTATTTCTTACATTGTAGCAAAGACAAGCCCAACCAGTCACTCATCGCAAAAATTCTTAGTTATTAATACAGTGTTCAAAAGTAAAATGAGAGCTATAAACGGGTAAAAGAGTTATTTAAATTCGACATTTCCTTAAGAAACTACAAGTGTTTGAACATGCAGCTGTTTAAAGAACAATATTTGAGGTATCAACCTTCAAAGTTTATAATTTCGGGCATTTCTCATACAGAAACAATACCAAACCATTAAACATTTTTGCTTTAACATTACATATGAGGAAAATGACAGCATAGCATGATGTATAGATATATAAAGGTTATTTAATGCAATAAAATAGATTTCAAAAAATTTGATTCCAGCATTCCAGCATGTTTTGACCAATATCTCTGAAACAGGATTTACGACGAGTGACTGGTTTGGCTTGTCTTTGCCACAATTATGAATATTGCCTCTTAATAACATTCCTATCCCAACATATTCCCAGTTCAACCATTCTGTATGCAGAGTTAAAATAATCTTGCATTATAACATTCTCACTTAAAAAAAACATATAGTATATGCTGAAGAGCTGCTTCCCCATACTACAATAGAAAGACATATTTCACAGGCTAAAGTTCACATAAAATAGACCTAAATAAATCATGTAAACGACATACCTACGAACAATAATTTTTTAATATGGCTATCAAACTAAAGAACAACATGTTTCACAGATTAAATAAAGGCCCATTCTATCTATAGACAAAACTAGAAGAATAAGAAAACCAGCAATTTTGCACAAATTGAATATCGATCAACTCAACAACCTACATTTCACACAAACTAAAGACCTACACATTTCTCACAAACTAAAAACCTACAGAATTCACGCATACAAGACCAACACATTTCACACAAACTAAAAACCTACACAATTCAAGACCGATGTGTATAAGAGACAGAGATGTGTATAAGAGACAGGTACACGCATTAGGAAAAGAATCAGAATATGATTTGCCACAAATTGGCAACAAAATGTTTTGTAAAATCCAGCTAATCTTAATTTTTAACGACTCTTTGACAATGTATCTGCAACAGTAGGCTGTCGCAAAATTTCTCCGTGGTGTGGTTTCGACATGGTAAATATTTTGACAAACATTTCACACAAATTAAAAACCTACACAATTCACGCATACAAGACCAACACATTTCACACAAACTAAAAACCTACACAATTCACGCATACAAGACCAACACATTTCACACAAACTAAAAACCTACACAATTCACGCATCACAAGACCAACACATTTTACACAAACTACGTACACATTTCACACAAACTAAAGGACAACACTGCACACACTACATACACATTTCACACAAACTGAATACCTATACTTTTCTTGCAAGCTAACGACGTGCAACTTACACACAAACTACGTACATGTATTTCACACAAACTGAAGACCAACGCACTTCACACAATACATACACATTTCACACGAACTAAAGACCTACACATTTCTCACAAGCTAAAGACATTCAAATTTCACACAAACTAGATAAATTTACACAACCTATAGACCAACACACTTCACACAAACTTAAGAAACCACCACATTTCATTCACAACTACATACACATTTCACACAAACTAAAGACCTACACATTTCTCACAGGCTAAAGACATGCAAAAGTCACACAAACTAATGAGCTACACGTCACTCCTTACACACCATTCCTGATTACTTCGGTAAAGCATACACAGCTAAAGATCTACATATTTAGTGCAGAATAATAAACATTTTACATAAAATAAAGACCTACAGTACAAGTTTTTTTCACAATCTGTGGAATTATTTACTGCAATCTCTACTCTCGTAGTCATTTATCTTACTGACATTATAGATGCCACATAACAGAAAAATCTTCTATTTGCTCATTTTGAAATATTGCAAAAATACTGGTAATCCAATTTATATGTTATAATATTTTGGGGGAATAACAATTGCTTAGTGGTGGTTTGTGCCTCTAGAAAACTATAAGGTCTATAGATGATTCCATAAATAATTAATGTTGATTTTCTTATCAAAATGTTCAATAATATTGTTTGTTAGTTATATCATTCGCTTAACCCTATACCATAGTGTTTAGTCAATCGTATTTAGTGAAATTGCCCAATGATTATAGACTAAAAAACAATGTTTCCAAACAAGCCCTATCAACCCAAAATCTTGTATTGTAAGTCTATGATAATAGGCTCTTATATATATTTTTGTCCAAAAAGAAGTGTAAAGATAATTAAGAAGGCCATTTTTCAAACTTTGATAACTTACCTGGACGCAATGAAGCAATCAAAAACAAATTTGGAACATTGATCTGTCGGTTATATATAGAGATTTGGTGGAATACACAAAACAACCTGTATCTCTTATTTGAGACGCGACTTAGTGCTGCTATTCGTAGTGTGTGGAGATTGTTTAATACTAAAGTTTTCTATTAAATTTATGCAGCCAAGCATTGTAATTATTATCAGGCCAAAATAAATATAAACCTGACGTCGTGATTTGTGATTCATGATGCTCCCGTCATGTTGCTCACTTATTGTTAAACATATCCACAGTTGGCTAAAAATATGAAATTGCGGACTCGCCCATATTTTCTTGTCCATCTTATATCACTCAACTAGTTCCTCGATGTGTTCCATCTTGCAGCCTTCATATCATTGCTATCTGTTCCTTGCTTCCTTACTAAGACTTACGGTGGTCATACTTTTTCTTGGGCTGCATCTTCTCTTTGGAATGAACTTCCATCTTTTGTTAAAGACTCGTCCTCCCTTGATTCTTTTAAAATAAACCTAGACTTATTTGTTCACCAAATTTCAGGGTACAATGCGCCTTTGATCATTGTTTTGGAATTGGCGCAATATAAATTGTCACCATTTTCACGAAGAGACACAAACTTCAAAAATCATATTTCTTCAATTTTTTTTTTTTTCACATTTTCATTATGTACATCGAACTTTACCTTTTCATCTAATTTTTAAGAGTGGAACTACACTAATTAGCTAAAGCTAATTAGCCATTGTGCACAAACCAAGAAAAATGGATTTTTCGTTTATTAAAGGGCGCGTGTGCGGCGTTGTGATCGTTAGGCAAGAGATTTTCCTAGCTTACCTAGGCATAGCGGTACCCTTCTTGCAGTACAGCTTGGGATTGGTCTATACACGTGCATCAAATGTGGAATTATTCGTAAACATAATGAATAAAGAAGGATAAGCTGAGATTGTAGGCCTGTTTTGGTCCTTGACTACAATGGTTAGCACATAGCTAAAATACAGTTTGTGCAAGTTTGTACCTTAACAACGGGTGCGCGTACAGTGCGCACCGTTTTCATGAAGAGGCACAAACTTCACTCTACGTGTAAACAACATTTGCTGTGTTTATTCTGATCGTTTTCACGAACATACACAAACTTTTCACACTAATTAACAGGTTGATTAAAGTTTAGAAAAGAAAAATAAATTACACATTTGGATTGTTTAATGCTTTATCTTTATGTAAAAAAATATTCAAAATTTCGAAAAAACATTTGATAGTGAAATTTACAGATTTGTGAAGTAGTCCACTTCAAACATTTTTTTCAAAACTTTTTCGTCGAAATTGAAGTTTGTGTCGCTTCGTGAAAACGGTGACGAAATGTTTGATTGATTGATTATAACCATATTCCAATCCCGATCTTTGCGGCATTCTCTGCTTACTCTGATTTGCTCTTACTCTAATTCCGGATTTGAAAAGTGTTTCCAGGTGCTCGGCTATCACACTACAACATGTCACAATATGTATGCCTACTTTTGAAAATAAAGTGTGACAATACATAGTCTATAACAAACTGTGTCTGTATCCAAAATTTTACGTTGCATAGTTTTGCACGACCATCTTCATAAAACTCCACCTCCCAAAACCACTGCAGCATTATTAAATTCCAATGTTCCACACCCGCATTCAGTTCAATTTGATGTGACATAGCCAACCCCTATAATTTTGTTTGGGCCTGAGATAGGTGTAGCCGATCTGTCGTAGAAATGCCGACACCTCCATTGCACCAATACCACCATAGCAATGCAACATTAGAATCCACTGTGTTTTTCTTCAGCAGTATAGATAGTAAGCCAACCAGCACTGACAAATCTCAAAAATTAATTCAAAAAGTATTATGAAATGGAGAGCAACAAGCCAACCTCAACATTTTATTAGACATTCAATAAAATGTAATCATATTTTTAATGCTTTGTGTGGCACAATTTGATGGACGATAAATTCTTGTAAATTCTAAAACACATTTATGATAATCCAACTTATAAATTAATGAAGTTTAATTCCCAAAATAAACAACCAGCAGTAAATAAAAAAAGATCTTTAAAATTGCAGTAGATTTCAAATTACAATTTGGTATTTTTAAAAAAAATATATTTTTCAAAATATAATTTGTTCTTTGTGACCATCTTACTGCAGATGGTTAGGGATCTTTAAGCTGGGTTTGCAGTTGCTGTTACAGTGTGTTTTTAGTGATTGTGTTACAAAAAAATGTGCATTTTAAAGGCCATTATGGCATGTAATATAGTCATTCTGACATCAGGTCTGATTTACAATAAAATAACTTATTTCCACACAATTAAGTTTTCAACCAAAGGGCTGTTTTATAAAAAAGTTGTGATGTAGAATTGACAAAAGAAGCATCCAACAAAGATTTAGAAGGATTATTCATGAAATCAATACATGCCGTACAATTAATGAATGAACAATGAAAATATACCTATACAATATACAGTAAATTATTTAATACTGTGTACGATTAAATACTAAATACAGATTGAATATTGAAATTTACCAGGAAAAAAAACCAAATAAATAAAAATATGTTGGTTCTTAATGTTTATTTAAACTAAGTTTAATAATATAAATAAGTTGTATATAATCCCTTTATGGCATTGCTTACATAAAGATCAACATGCACACATAGATGATGAATCCTTGGCTAATAAATTATAAATCCTTTGATAATAAATTATTACTGTAGTAGTATTATTTAAAATTATTAGCTTAGCTAATGTGCAAAATAATGGCCGTATTCAACTGGTCGTTGTTTGTTAAACCACACCTGCCTGCGCAGTTGTAAAATCATTTTAAATGAAGATGACCAGTCGAATAAAAAATAGGTAAATGCTCAACAAAACAAAATGGCTGCATAGCTACCACGATACATGCTGCGTAATCAAGGTTGCTTCAGCTTTTGGCAGTATGGGTTTTTCGTAAAAAAAATGTTTCTATCCAGTTTTTTTTATTCTGTTAGCCTACAAATATTGTTTTACTTCATGTGGGTAAATGTTATAATTTTTATCTTCTTAATTTAATCTAAATTATATTAACGCAAATGTTGTTGAAAATCTGACCAATCGGCCATGTGTGTTCTGCTGACGTGGATAACTTAACACTAAAGCTCTCTGATTTTTGTTATCGAACCAGTCAAATGGAAATAATACTCAACAAAATGTACCAGTCAAATAAGCCCAATGAAAAGTAATCAAATTTTAAGAAAGACTACTGTTAGATATTTACAAGCAGAAAGCAGTACAGTACATACATATAAATATTCATTGGTGTAAATGTCACGTGCATAGCCATTCAATGAAAAAGGTTTTTTTATTGATCGTTTTAAAAAGTGCCCCTGGCAGAAATTGAACCTCCCATCTCTCGCTGTCATGGCGAGCATCATAGCGCTTGGCCACAGAGGCTGCTGGTATGTCCTGGATACAATCCTACCAGCACAGTTCTTCAAACAACTGATAAAGTTGGGCTGAAGTGAACTATTTAAGTAACATCAAATTTGCTGCATAGCACTGTGGTTAATAAATAGTAAAATAATGGTAGAAACAGTCCTATGCAGCAACATTGTACATTTATAAAGCATGTGATGTTGCTTCAATGCTACATTGGTCAATTACACAATGTATACCTTTTTACAATGAGTAGTGTATGAACAGTTTTAGGCCTAGGCACTGGTTGTACTACAGTATTGGGGTATTCTCTATTTTTGTGTACACTAGCCTTCATAATTAAGAGCTGCTGCTTTGGTTATATATCTCATGCATGTCAATGTATGAAAGGTGTGAATTTTAATCTTTTAAAGGACTATTCTTTTGTTTCCTACACTATGTATCCTTACTCATTTTAGGTTAAGGTATGGCCATAATTCTACGACTTCAAGGACTGCCATGGTCTGCCAGTGCATCAGACATTCGACAGTACTTCTCTGGCCTTAACATCCCTGATGGTGGAGTACACATTGTTGGAGGTGAAGAGGGTGATGTGTTCATAGCCTTCGCAACTGATGAAGATGCTAGACAAGCAATGAGACGGCAAAAGGAACCGTTGATGGGGATGCGTGTTATGATTCTTCTTAGTAGTAAATCTGAAATGCAGGAAGTGATTGCAAAAAGCCGGCAGGCCCAAGGAAGGGATCCATTCCAAGTAGATGCCCAAAGTGTTACAAAAGAAAGTCCTGCAGCCATTGATGCTGCTCCTTCAGCGGTTAAAAATGATTATTCTGGGCAACAGACATATGATAGAAGAGACATGAGTTTTGCTTCACCGATGTCACCTGATCCTTCTCAGGGAGGACGACCGATTACAGGAGACGCTTTTCAAGACCGCAGAATGTCTGACCAAGAGGCACGAAACAGAAAATATGAAACTCCATTTGATGATCCTTATCCTCCTAGAGGAATAGTCCCAGAAAACGGTTCGTTCGGCCATGCAGAAGGCAGGTCAAGAGAGTACCAAGACCAAGATACACGAACTCCACGACAGGCATGGCAGCGTGACGCCTATCCAGATGGAAAAAGAGATGCCGGCCAAACTAGTTTCATTGATTCACACCAGCCTTATTACTCAGATCCACCTCGAGGTGATGGCCTTCTTGGAGATGTTCCTGGTCATCGAATTGCATCGCAACCTCCAAGAGCACCACCTTCACATGACCAGAGTTGGCCAAGAGGTGATCCTCGAAACAAAGACCCTTTCACACCTGATCATAGCAGAGACAATCCTACAGATGGACCCTCGGTGCCATTCAGTCAGCGTGGAAGAGAAGACCCTATGCAATTAGGCCAAAGATATGGCAGGCCAACTCATCCACAGGATCCATTTGAAGGTGCTGGAAGAGACTTTGTACGGGGTGAGTATGCACATGAGCCAGGAAGAGAAGGACGTCCTCTACGAGATAGAAATTTTGGACCTCCAAAAGAAGGACCACTTGTACCAGATGATCCTAGTTTACCACATGACATCGCTTATCAACACGAGCTGGAAGAGTCACTTTCGGTGTACCTTAAAGGATTGCCATTTACTGTAAAGGAACATGAAGTTGTTGACTTCTTTCGTGGATTGCGCATTGCTCGTGATGGAATCAAATTTGTGATTGATCCACGTGGAAGAATAACTGGTGAGGGATTTGTCAAATTTGTCTCTAAGCGGGATAATGTTGAAGCCTTAAAAAGACACAAAAGCTATATGACTAATCGATTTATTGAAGTCATTCCATGTACAGAAGCTGAATATCAGTCAATGAAGCCACCACGGTCTGTATTGCCTCCAGATAGGCTTGGACCTGAAGGACCTCCTCCAAGAGGTAGAGAAATGTTTCGAAGGGATGAAAATCGTGGTATTCCTGGTCTTCTAGATATTCCAACTCAAGAGCCTTTCACACCTCAAGATAGAGACCATCGAAGAGATATGCCTCCTGGTGGAAGGGATGGACCTGGTAATTTTCAGCAGAGAAACAGAGGACCTGGTGGTCCTTATTTTAGAGATCATGAAGGAGGGCCAGGAAGAGAAGGCTTTCATCCAGGCAGCAGAGAAGGAGGCCCAATTGGAAGAGAGAGGGGTCCTGGTATGCCCCACCCACGATTTAGGGATGAGGATGAAAATCCCATGGAGGCAGGTATGCCAGGTGTTTTACATGGAAAAAGAGGCCAGCCAACTGGACGTTACGGTGGAGACAGAATGGAGTTTGATGAATTTGGCAATAGAATCCCTGCAGATTTACATGGCAGACCTGAAATGCCTCTTGGAAGGCTTCCAGCACCATTTGAGAGAGACTCAGGACGACAAATTGGCCCAATGGGCAGGGATGTTAGAGCTCCAGAAGGTAAATATGAGTGGGAAAGAGGAAGGCCAGAGGCACCCTTTGAAAAGGATCATGGGCGTGCACCAGGTTATTTTGACAGGGAACGTGGGCGCCCAGATGGACCCATGTTCGAAAGGGACAGAGGAAGATTAGAAGGTCAGTTTGAAAGAGACTATAGGCATCCAGGTGGTCCAACAGATAGGGATGGTGGATTTGACAGGGAACGAAAGCGGCCTGAACGTCCAGGTGAAAAAGACAAGGGAAGGTCTGATGGTCCAAGTGAAAAGGAAAAGCAAAGCAGATTAAGCCAAAGAGAACCAGAGAATCTGCAAAGCCGAACAACTACACCAGATATGAGAGACAAAGTACCAACTTCAGAAACCAGTTATGTACGGAATAAAGATAGAGATAGAGGCAGTTCTGACCGTGGATCTTCTAGAGAAAGAAATAGATCTGACAGAACAAGATCAAAAGAAGGAAGGGACAAAAATAGCTCTGGTGATGAGCGTTCTAAAGATAGAGTACCAACTAGAGATAAGCATGTTCATAATGGACCATATACTACCCGTAATGATCATTCTGACAGGGATCGAAGAAGGTCACCATCAAAATCATCTCGTTCACATCGTGACAGGTCACGATCCCCAATTCGAAGCATGTGTGTAGAAATAAAAGGAATTCCATTTGAATGCCAGACTGAAGATATATACCAGTTCTTCAAAGGATTACAAGTTGCTTCAGAAGGCGTATTCATACCATATGATAGCAAGACTGGGAAAACCACAGGACAATGCTATGTTAACTTTGCTTCAGAGCAAGATGCACAAAATGCATGCAAAAAAACAGGGAGCACTATTGGTCATAATGTTATCGATATCTACAATATCCCTAAAGAGATCATGGAAGTAAGAGTAAAAGAGTATAAGAAACGATTGATGGATAGTACCACCTCATCAGCTAAAGTCACACCTGTCACTAATTCACCGCAGAAACAAACTGAGAATGGTAAAAAAGCAGAGCAGTGTAATGTAGTGAAGATGGAGAACGTACCGTATGTGTGTACTCTGGATGAAATATTCTCGTTCTTTAATGGTTGCCAAATTGCACGAAGAGGGATCAATTTTATTCGACATGTGGATGGCATAAATGCTGGAAAATCAACTGGGGTTGTCTTTGTGGAATTTGTAAATGAATCAGATGCTACTAGAGCTAAAGCTCGCAATGAAAATCCCATAAGAGGAAGGAATATAACAGTAACTGCTGCAAGTCGTGAGGCCTTTGAAGAAGCCATTGCAAATCAAGCTAATCGTTTAAATGATAGAAGACAAGTCAATAGAGATTCAGATGACAGAATTCCCCATTCAGGACCACAACGACATGGTCCTAGTGGACCACAACCTTTAATGCCAAGGTTTGGAGGGCCATTACATATGAGACCAGGCATGGGGCCTCCAAGGTTATCACGACCAGGTAGGCCTGGTTTGGTACAGGGAGGACCTCCCAGACAGCCTCATAGTGGTCCTCGCATGCCTGGTGAAGAAAAGAAAGGTCCACCAGAAGTGAACATCCAGAAGCTTGGCAACAATAACTGTGTCATCGGTATTACCAATCTGCCTATAGATATTGGCATACCGGCCATCTTAAATTTCTTCCAGGATTTCTCACCCCTTCCAAACTCTGTTAGGCTGCATTTCAGCAACTCTGGTCAGCCCACAGGAGATGCCCTGATTGCATTCCCAACGCCAATGCTAACTAGGTCTGCCTTGGAAGAGCTGAATGGTGCTATGTATGGAGGGAGGCCAATTGGTCTAAAGCTTACACAGGTACATGGTTTTATCTTTTAAAAGTTTAATTTCATATTTTTAATATACTTTTCAAATGTTTTAAATTTAAGTCAACAAAATATTAAATTATTAAATTTGTATAGTAGTGTCTGTTAAAACATTTTACGAGATCCCCATAATGGATTATTGTACTTAGTCAAATTGTCTTTCTGTCTCAAATTCTCTCCAATATATGTCCAACATATGATTTAAATTTGTAAGTATAATTCTTAATTGAATGGCTTATTTCTTACAGCCCCCACCTGGTGTTATGTGAGATGTCAACCCAAACTACCATCCAGCTACAATACCTTGATACTGTACTGTAATATCAGCATTGTCAAATTAATTCTTCCACGTTTTTTAAAATATGTTTGATGTTGTGTACGGTTAACAACACTATAATCAGTTCATCAAAATTTTTTTCCCAACATCATAAAACATCCATGATATAATAACAGATGCTACATACAGTAATATGAAATCAGTGTTTAGGGAATAGGAATGAAGAGGCTAGAGCAGTGAAGTTACAGCTAAGAAAGTTGAATAGTTTTGTTTCTATTTGGTCATTACAGTATGTATTCCAGGTTGAATTAATCTTTATTTTCTATTGGCTTGTTATTTTTTATGCACATATTAACCTATAGCAACGGGGCCTATCATCCTCAAAAAGTATCCCCTTCTAATTCAGAAAAGCAAGCATACAGCCAAGGGTACAACCAAGGGGACAACCTTCTTCATCTCTGCTTGTTAAATGAATAAGTTCGTGGACCCACCCATAGTATTGGTACATGCATCCAATTACACCTTATGAAATATGGGTGGTCTGTCCACCAAAATTTGTTATTTTGAGAATATTGATACTCAACAACTCACCCTCAAATTCAACTTCACCTTTGAGACAATGAAAATGTAGGGTGGTCTTGGGTTTCAATTTCCAATTGATGAGATAGATTTGTGTCAATAGGTTGAAGATGCTGCTTGCATAGTCTCTAAATTAGAGGGGTCTTTGAATTTTATAGGCCTTGAATTAAAGGATGAACTCTAGTTGAAAAAAATAATCTTTGCATTTGTTGCCTGAATTGAACCCAATTTAATAGCAATTGAGAGAAGCATCTTTACCAACAAACCACAATTTGTTTTTAATGCAAATCATATTTTGAAAACAACCTTAAAATTATTTTAACATGCTGAAACTGTTACTGTACTTTGTCATCACACCAAATTTTAAAGGTGGTCTTAAAAAGTCTTATTACTGAAAATAAGCAGCCATGGTCAGTATAATTTTAACATATATTTTTATTTCTATAACATGTTGCTATCTTCATCCTTAAATGGTGAAGAAACCACCTTATCTAAAATACCGTATTTATTTGAATAAATACTCCAGGACATTTATTATTCAGTAGGTAACACCTGGGGCGTTTATTGAAGGGAAGCATTAATTCAAAGCAGGGCATTTATTCAAATAAATACGGTAATCTAAAACGAAAATAGATAAGCAAACATTCTACTTATTAAAAACATCATAAAAAAAGGGACTATTGTAAATATAACGAATTGTAAATAGTGCTTTATTTCATTGGTTATCATTGATACTGTATTACTGTTTATGTTATTGTTTTTTTTTATCACTGATAGCAATTTGGTTTTTAGTATCTACCCACTAATTTTTATCACAACAGAAATTAAATGTAAATAGTTTTAGGTGTTTGAAAATCTGTAATTTTAAAGTTATGAATGTTATCATAATAACTGTTAAAATGTGACTTGGAAACAGTAAACAATGCTATTAACTGATCATTTAGTTATACACACAATTAGGAGCAAATGGGTAGTTACCTGCAATTTAGTTTGAAAAAAACAAAAGTTTTTACTTATTTTGTGTTAGTGGAAAGTGATTTAAAGTGATATGTACATAATTCTCCTTTTTTGATCTTCAAAATATATAGGTCATTCCTTTGCCTTCACCATACTTTAAATTAATTGAATGTCTTTTTTGGGACTGTATATTAATGCTGTATTGTGCTATTGAAATATAAATTTTGAAAAAGAAAAATCATAAAAACGTTATTGCATTTCAATAAAAAACATAATTGTTCTAGACTTGCAAGTTATACATGATTTAAAGAATTAAGCTTTGTTTATTTTACATGTGGAAAGTACATGATGCAAGATAGGATGAGAAGCTTTGTTTGTTTTTTTTGTGTTTTTACATGACCCAACCAACATCAGAAGTACAGTACCTGTAATTACAAAAACTGGGGCATGGTGTTGCTATAGTAACTGAAGCAATTTAATCAAGAAATCAATAAATGTAGCAATTTCAGAATGTTTTAAACTGTCACGTTTGTGTAGTCAATAAATCAGAGTTGATTTGAGTCATATTTTTTGGTTTTATAATTATTTTTTTTCACTCGTATATTTTAAAAATCACAAGAATATTAATTACAAAATCAGAAGATAAGACTTGGGGGACTTGCATAATATCAATCCTGCAGCTGTTGAGTCACTGAAAATTCTGCCATTATCAGCTTCTCTATGTTTCAAAGATTATATTTTGCACTTTAAGTGGTCTGCTTCATGTAGAAACAGCGATTTTGTGACATTGATCACTGAAATTTACTTAGCAGTGAGGGGAATTGAACCTGGGACCTAGAGATCTCCACGTTTCGGCGCTCACATGGTGGCTACCACCAGATTTGCTGACTGAGCTAAGCTGCTCCATCAATAACAATAAAGAATAATACATTCAGTGGTGGATCTAGGATTTAGCAATAGGGGAGTGGATAATGGGAGGCAAGAAGCACCAAGCGGGGAGGGGTGTCCCCTCCCATTTGAGATTTTTTTGGAATTAGATGCCTAGACGTTCTTAGCCTACTACACATAATATGCACACGCGAGAAGCACACACTCAAGATGAGTGACCATATTTTTTTTAATGGTAAAAGAAGGGGAGTGGCTAGCCACTCTATTCACACCCCCCTAGATTTGACAGTTATGTTCATCATCATAGATGCAGAGATACACCTCTAGAGATTTACTTCGAACTGGAATGGATCGATACAATACAACATTATTTCTATCAATTCTCATTTCATATATTTATTTTTTTCTAAAACTTCAATAAATATGTACAGTAGATGAAAGCATATTCCATCAACGAATACATGTATATAACAAAATTAAGTAATAACTGGTTCGTTACTGCAACTTAACTTATGTTAACACTCATTTTTTGTGACCTTAGAAACTCATCCTTGGGGGTAGGGATTAGCAGAAAGGTCCATTAGTCACACAAATTCGGCAATAAGTAACGTAAAACTTGAATGTACTGTATGACTTTAGTTAAAGGCAGTAGGTATGTATGTTACCTAACCAAATGATTGCAGATCCAGATGACCCTACTATCACCACCCCACCTATATTGAAAATCCTGGATTCCACTTTAAACATTTTTTATGTTGACAATATTTTTTAATTTTGCCATTTTAAGTAAATATTGATTTGTTCCCAGTCCGAATCCCCTCAGAACTTTTGCCAATTAATACAATGTAGCCCCCCAATTGTATTGTTGAGACTGAGTCAATCAATATAGTAAACTACAGTTTGAAAATAGCCTTATAATCCTTAAATATACATTATACAACATATACTGTACACTATATTCAAACAGTAACACTTCTAAATTCCGGCACACTGCGCCAATGTTTTTAGCCAAAGTGACTCCATAGAGAACGCAACAGGACAAAGCACTTGCAGCGAATAGCTTTTTTTAATGGCAATTCAATCAAACTGCCATAGACAATCAGCAAACAGTGTTTCTTCGTCAAGCGCTCATAGAAAATAATGGTGGCCAACTGCCATACAACGCAGTATGTGTGCCTGGCGATAGAATGTTAAGAATATTAATCACATATTAAGTATTGTTAAATTCAAGGTTTTATAAAACATGGTGATGTCTAAATTGGATAATACAATATAGTACATTAAAATTCAACTCTTGCTGGTTTAAAATATGTAATAAATAGTGCAGCTAAAAATCTATAATTTAATTTCATCAAGTCCAGATATATACGATAGGATTTTGATATATAAAGTTAAAAACATCACAAGGTGGATTGCAGAAATTGTATTGGTTAGCATCATTCCCGAATTTAATAAATAGTAAAACACCCAATCTACTGATCAGACACTCACAAGGTGATGTATGCAGTACACTCAGAAGCAGTGGTGGCACCAGAAGGGGTCAGGGGAGGGCAATTTCTTCTGTCAAACATGAAACCGCAAACTTATTGTGTTGCCAATCTGTAGTGTTGTGGTCTAAAAGCACAATTTCGGGCTATCCTACACCATAACATTTTTTCCACATTAACCCCACCAAGGATTTTATTCTAGGAACCAGACGGAGCCTCCTTGGTTCAGATCCTCCAAACAGAGTTGCTGGACTCCTCTGCAGCAAACTTCTGGAGTCACCACTGCTAAAATATTAATACAGTATCATACTAAAACATTAAACATGTGACAAGCCTTAGGTTTCCTTAAAATCGCTACAGTGTTTTCAGTGCAATCTTTGTACTGCATTGCAGTCCCCAACGCAATCGGGTAGGCTCCCTGATTCGACCGACCAATCAGCATCATCGAAAGCTGTCGGTGATAGCATGTAGCAATTGTATGGAAACCAAGCTACAGAGAAATATTCCTGTCATTTTTAGTTAATCTAAAGTATCTAAGTCCTGATTATCCCTACAATATCTTTAATCATATAATTATTGGCCAATCAAATACAAGGATTATAAGAAATCATGGAAGCAAAAATCAAGGTTTTGTTTCTCAAGGTACAGTATTATCAAAAACTAAGCCCTTTGTCCTATATAACTAATGGCTCAATGACAAGACCAAAACAATTACGCTGCCCAAGCCTGACCAACCCAAATTCTGAAAATCCAGGATCAACATTAAAAAAAAAACATTTTTATTTCAAAATACTGTACTGGTATGAAGTTTGAAAAGGCCACTTTTGAATTTGAGTTAGACCTAGAATTATTTCTATGTTAAAACAAAATTTTTGAGTGACCGACCCTTTGATTTTCAAATATCGCACTGCTTGGGCAACATAACAGTTTTTTGGCCCAATAATGTGTCTATTATATAGCACATGATGTGCAGACCTCAATGAAAATTATACATAATACAGTATACAATGTAAAGTAGAATTGTGTTATACCATAACATTACCAACACCCACTTTCACCATAACACTACCTTCACCCTCTTAACCAGTTCCCAACTACCAGCATATTGCTCATCTCCTACTGAGCTTTCTTACCATCTCCCATCAAATTCCTTGCTATCACTTATCTATATCACATATTATAACCCATTATTTCTAACTCATTACTATTACTCATAATCCCCTTACCATATTATTCTAAAATATGTTTTAGTCTCAATTTGAGATATTTATAACTAATAATTATTTTATTTTTCACAGCCTCTGTTTTTACACACATTTACTTTAAGTACAATTTGCAATTATTTTTTTTTTTAAATTAACACATACACTGTACACACAGATTCTACATTAAGCATTTTGATAAATACAATTCTCACAGCAAATTACACAACAAAGTAACTAATCACATATTTTGTAATTTAATACTCATCATCATCATCTTCCTCATCATCATCATAATCGTCTTCATCATCATCATCGTCATCATCATCCCAATCTTGAACAGTCGTCTTGTCTTTCTGATTCTTACTCGTTTGCTTTTTATCCATGGTGGAGTTTTTCGATTGACCGGTTGAATTTAGCGATGCCTTAGAGCCTTGGTGGGAAAGGTTAAGACGGGTCTGACTACCGCCTCCATTGCTCCCTAACGGTCGTAAACTGTTCCTAAATTCCTTAAATAGGGAGAACAACACAAATTTTAATTAATTTTCATTCAAAATACAGTATGAGCAAAAAGTGCAGAATTTAAATAAAGGGAAAATTTAATGAAATTCAAAGTATATAAAGGCAACCAAGGGGGAAAAGAAATCACGTCAGAGAAAAAAGAAATTTTAGCAGGTCATATAATCTGTTTTTACTACTATAAATCTATTTAATTTTAATGGACTTTACCTCAATCAAGATTTCAATATTTTATGGTACCATATATCATATCATTTATTTCACCAGTTAAAAACAAAAAAGTATGGTTGACTGGCTTCTGACAGCACATACAGTACACAAATACATCCAAGTACTGTATATTAAAAATATATATGTATCTCTTGTTTACAATTTCATTTATAAATTTAAAAGTTAATAACCGTACTTACTTATAGTGCATAAAATACATATACATTTTAAATTTAATTTAACAACAAAATGGGAAATAACAAGCAATATACAGGTAAAATCATCACAAAAGGTGTTTGTGCAAACAGGCAGCCAATATGTTAAATAGCAGTGGTACAGTGTAAAGCTTAGCTCGCACTGCGTCAGCCGTCAGTGACAGTCCGAGTCTGTCGTTGAAAACAATCCATCGCACATCACGCCGTGATGTCTGGGAATTGTGGGACTGTGTCGGCTGACTACCCTTACTATGAGGCTTAATAGTTTACATATCCTTACCTCCAGATCATCATCGTCACTTATAGAATTGATACATTGCCAAGCGTTTGTGTACACTTCTAAACACTTGGAATGGAACAGCATCTCAACTGTCAAGAACTCTCTTAATATAGTCTGAAATACAACAAGAGAAAACCTATCAAATACAGGGCCAGTATCCGGCAGGTGACTGGCTTATTGTTAAGCTTGGTTTCCACACAATCGCTAAACGACATTACCGATTCACCGACAGCTTTTTGTGATGCATATTATTCAAATCAGGGACAGCTACACAGGGGCGGCCGTGCAGTACGATTGCACTGAAAACTCTGTAGCAATAGTGTAGCGATTTTAAGGAACCCAAGTTTTTCTTTATCCGTCCTGCAACGGACCTTTCCAGCATGTCAATTAAACTGACAGCAGCATGTGCTAGTCCAGCAAACGCACATGTATTCCTACAAATAATAATAATAATAATAATAAAGATTTATAATGCACACATCTCCACCGAGTGTGCTCAATTGCACAGTGTCTAAAAATAAAATGCATGTGTATTCCCACAGATGTACAAGTTTAAGTATAGTGGTCACTTTATGGAACCATAGAAAAAATATCCAAGGGCAGGGTTTAGCGGCATTAGGAGAGAGGGAGAGAACTGTCATGTTGAATCTAGATTATATGAAGAAATTACACAATTTATTAATTAATAAATGACAGAGACACTGTTTTTATTAATTCATTCTTAATTATTTCTTCATTATTTATTTATAATCTACCTTAATGTCTTCCATTTTCTTTTTCTCAAACGTGTCCATTTGTTCTTCTAGAGCCCGGTTAGATCTGGATGCATCTACTGATGCCTTCTGGAGTTTTGATTCAGCCTAAAAGAAATAAAATTTATAGTATGAAAACATTCATTAACATTCAAATATCATTTTTACTTTTTACTTTGAGTAGATAACTTGTGAAATTCAGGGCTAATCCAGGGTTATGAAGATGGAAAAGAGCACAACTGTTGTGGCCTGAATTTGATGTCAATCGTAGAACTAAGAATTGGCACTTTTGAATCAAACTGGTCCCACATCCACTTATGCCTCTCCCTCAAACCCACCACTAATTTGTATCAAATTCCACTGACTACCAAGTATACATCTAAAATGAATTAACAATGTGATTATCATTCTACTTTTTGACAGAACAATATAAATACACATGTAATTATCATAGTTTTTATATTTCAATTATTTCTGATTACTAAATTATCATCTATTTTTCTCAACAATTGTTATGAATATACAAGATATACACTACCCAATGTAAAGTTAACTTTCAAAAAATTAACTTTAATACAGTATATGTTGCCATGTGGAATGAAACCATAGGCTTAGCCAGCGAACCGTCTGGCCGTCTTTTGGTGGGCCTACAATTATTAAGAACGGCCACTTTTACCGTGACGGCTTGGACGGCTTGGCTTAATCATTGTTATGAATATATAAAATATACATTACCCAATATATAGTTAACTTTCAAAAAATTAACTTTAATACAGTATATGTATATGCCATGTGGAATGATACCATAGACTTAGCCAGCGAGCCGTCCGGCCGTCTTTTGGACGACATACAATTATTAAGAACAGCCATTTTTACCAAGACGGCTTGGTTTAATCAGCTCGGTCTAGCCTAATTGGGCCTTTCTTTATATCCTTCAAATCTATCAAATGTTACATTAAACTAAAGCTAAATCATATTTACGTTTGATAAAAACAACATTTATTGATTGAATATACGCTTTTTTCGTACCAATAATCGGTGGGGATTTCTAATGATGGGCGTGGCCCACCCATCGGCTCAATGCCACACCCACTGGCTTCCAATTTGGACGGCCTATTTCGTTTTTCTGGCTAAACCCCTGAATGATACATACCTTTTTGAGAACATATTACTATTTCTTACTGAATTCCCACTTGCAAATTACATACTTACATACATAAAGAATATAGGCCAACCCAATAATTATTAAAAAGTACTTACCTGGGACTGTGAAAGTAAAGTAAAGGAAAACAATAGAGATTCATGATAGATCAATAAAAATTGATTATTAACACATACAATAGTTCAATTATTATTCACTCTATACAAAGGCTGCAAAAAACCACTCCATGGGTCAAATTTTTATTTGATTAGCAATACATTCTAATTTGGCTAGTTGACAATAAAATTAATAACTTAAATTTAAGCCACAGGTAAAAGATGATGGGTGCATTATTAATGTAGTAAGCAAGTAAATATAGATATGCAAAAAAGGATACAATCTGTTGCCTGTCTCCCGGCTTCTTCTGCCGAACTTTCTCCAGTTTCTTCTGTTCATTCAGTTCTTTATCCCTTGCCGAAAAAGATGATTTCAAGTCATCCTGTGGATGGATTTAATAGAATTAATTAATAAAACAGAGCAGCATAACTCACAGTTGGTGTAATGGATGGTTGGAAATCACTGTGAGTGCGTTGAACCATGGAGGTCCCTGTGTGCCCCTGGTTCAATTTCATCACTGTTCGTTGTGTTTCAGCTAGAGGGTTGAAATGCAAGTAGTGTATTCTTTTGGAAGAGATGCCTCCATTGGTCCCATGTGCCTGTGTATAGTAGTGGACCCCAAGTGTCCCACAAGTGGTGCGAGTCTCCCGAAAATCAGGACAGCCTCCCACACTCCCTCAAGCAAGCAAAAAGTCTCCCAGAAGCTAATAACCTATCTACAACAAATTCAAGATATTTGCATGTATTTTTTACTAATTGTATTATCAATAGTATCCATGAACTTAGCTTGCGATGGGTAGATCACCAAGCCAAGGGCTTGGACGGCCAACAATTATTAAGGACGGTCACTTTTACTGTGATGGCTTGGACAACTTGGCCTACTCAGTTGTGCCTGGTCTAAATTTAGCAAATTCTTTATATTTTTTAATCTATCAAATGTTGCATTAAACTATTAAAAGCATATTTTGGACGGCCTATTTTGTTTTTCTGGCTAAACCTCTGCACCCTGTACAGCAAAGAGTTAGATTTAATTAAGAAGGCTCATTTACCACAAAGAAACAAATGACTAGTGGAGGTCTTCTGTCACAAAATCTTATACCTGCCAACTTTGTTGGCGTCTGATACGCGAAAAAAAAATGAAATTTGTATATAGCGCCTGCTATGTAAAATCACAAAAATGAGCGCCCTCTTTGTTATTTTTGTTTAAATTGTAGTGATAGAACTGCTACTGATTACAGTCGTCTGTTGGTATAATTTCTTTAAAAGAAATTTATATGGCCTGTATTCCCATTTTAATGACGAATTCACTTCATTTTTTTTCATTTTTTATTTTAGGGTAAAATTGGCTTATACATTTTATCTTTTATTAAGCATGAGACAATACAACGTAGGCATGAGACGTAAAAAATGGATGCCCATGCATGAGACTCACACATTATGCATGAGAGTTGGCAGGTGTTAAAACTAGATTCAAAAGAAAACAGCCTAAAACCATAAAGTAGTAAAATCCATCATATTAAATCCCAGTCCACACTATAAAACAATGCCCAAATATGGTTTATGAACTGATGACATCACATCATGACCATATATAGTCATGATGTGTCATATGGTCATAACATCACATCATGACTATATATGGGCAAACAACAGTTTTTCTGTCAAAGAAAATTCGATAATCTGGACAAGCCTAATATATTTAAAGATACCTTTGCATGCTTGCAAGCTGTTCCATAGAGACTCAACGGTTGAACCACCTTGTACTCAAGTCGCTCAACCTGAGCATGGCGGTAGTCTTGCACAGCAGACAGCTGCTCTGCAAGCCCCGTCATGCCAGCTTTCGTAGTCTGCATTTCACTCTCCGCGTACTGTAACAAAGTCTTGGAAATGTCGTCGCCAGCATCGCGCAACTTGGCTACCTTCCTGGCATATGTTGACATGTTTTGACAGAGGGCTGAAAAGTGTTTCTCGACATTGACGATCCTTTGCTGCGCAAATTTCGACTGATTTTCTCTGCAAATTAAATAAAATGTTGGATGTCAATGTTGTATGTAGTACCTATATACTGTACAAACAATTAAATTACATTGGCTCTTTTTATTATAAGATCAAAGGGCTTCACATAATCAATTAAAAATTCAACAATACAAACAGTGCACATAGGTTACCTGGCTCTTATATCAGATCCCCTCTGTGTCATCTTGAAAAGTGGTCCTTCAGTTGTAGAATATTTGGCTCAGTGTGGCTTATGTTTATATTTCTGTAGGCCTACAGTGTATACAAAATGAATGTAGATTTAAATTATTATGGTATAGAAAGACTTCAACTACTATACGATTTACACACGATAAATTACATAGTAAACGTAAGGACTGGAGCTTAATCCCCAGTTTCTGTAGCGTGAAGCGAATGAAGAGTGTAATACTCCACCTGGGGCGGATTGCTATTAGCAGTCTTTAGACGGTTAATCGTGACATCACTACTGGTCTGTGATTATAGACCATTGCTAAACCGCAGTCTAACCCGTTAGCCGTCTTAAATTTTAAATTTTTAAAAGAATATTCCGCACACTTCTCAGCGTCTACGTTTATTTACGTTCATTTCGATACATTTGCGTGCGTCGAGCACGCATGATGTCGCCCCCAATCTTATGTTACCAGGGAGTGCTTGTTTGCATTTCAATACTCAAAGCCGTCTTAGGGAAGACTGTTTTATAGCAATGGTCTTAGGAATGACTTTAGTAAGACCGTCTAAGTGATAATGCCGGCTTTATTCAAGAAGTTAAGACTACCAGTTAAGACCGTTTTATAGCAATCCACCCCTGGGACGCTGATTCACAGCAGATTACTCCCAGCAATTTGCTGATACCCACTGATACAGCTGGGTAGACTCCGGATAAAGTGCCTTGCTCAAGGACAGAAAGGAAATGCATGGTAAAGGATTGAAAGACTGACTGCGAACTTGAGAAACCAAACCATTTCCGCTGCACAGAACCACTTCCACTAAAAATTTACATAGGATACATGCTAAATGATACAAAGACTTCCAATCATATGTGGCAAAGACAAGCCAAACCAGTCACTTCTTACAAATTCTTAATACAAGGTTAAACAGTAAAATGAAAGTTATAAGATGGTATAAAGAATCATTTAAATCCAACATTTTGTTTTGGAGTTACAGGAGTTTAAACATACAGCTGTTTAAGTAACAATATTTGACAAATCAGTGATGCATTCAAAGTTTACGATTTCAGTGCTTTCTTAAACATAGACCATCATTAAATTGTTAAAAATCTTGTTTTTAAAATGTCAAAAATTAGGAAAATAATAACATAGTAGGATGCATAAATATATAATGGTTAGTTTAGCCTAAATAAAATGGATTTCAAAACTTTTGATATTCCAACATGGTTTTGCCATTTATCTCCAGAAACACGATTTGTGAGGAGTAACTGGTTTGCTTGTCTTTGCCACACACTGTATATTCCAACCAAAATAGCGGTACCGTCATATTCGTACAAGTGAATACAAACCTTGTTTATTTAAAGATACACTGAAGATACACTTAAGTGATGGATGATAATACCTCAAAAACAGCTCAAATTTGGCCCTACCTACTAATTATTCCTACTACACATAATCTAGCCTAGCCTACCTAGTCTAGGCCCTATGCCTAGTTAGGTAGAATAGGCCTCTTCCACTCTACTCACATTTCTATTTCGAAGACTGGCCAAGCCTTGGTCGGATTACAACAGTAAGCGAAGGTCTAAGTTAGGCCTAGTCTAGGCCTATAGGCCTAGTGAAGTACTATCTAACCTAGGCCTAGGGTAGCGTAGGTAGGGCCTACCCAGGCCTAGTAGTAGGCCTACATGATTTCCACACTTATAATACTTATAATACTGTTACAATAATCCAATTTAAACTAAAACTTACGAGGCTTATTAGAGAAAAAAATTATATAACAAAAAAAGACAAAATTAAGCCTACAATGAATCAGTAATTTAGATTGTAATGGCAAGAAACCGTCCACTCTGTTTTTTTTTTTTCGAAACCGTTGTTTATTGTTTTCTTTTTGGATATGTGTTGATATGACGTGCGCCCTCTATAAAAAAAATCGACTTTTCAGTTGAGGACATAGAGATATAAGGGTCCCTTCGTGTCTGTGCTACCCGGTAACCCGGTACCAGCAACTCTCGTCAATTCCAAATTGAAGGAGTCATAGGGCACTACTGAATCAAAAAATTATGTCGAGTCTACACTTTTTATCCTTATCATAGACTCTAAAAATCAGATACACTAATTCTTAAAAAGCTTTTTAAAATTAAATTGAATGAGAAAATATATTTTGCACCTAACTGACGCATAAATAATTTATACTGTTCTTTAATTCCTGTCTTAGACCGTAACATTGGTTGATTGTTTAAAAAATGTTCATAGTAAAAACAATATTCAAATAATTAAAGTTAAATGTAATTTATTGGAAGTTGATAATCTGAGCTTCATCCCGCTATGCGATGCAATGGTTGATTGTATAAACCGGTAAAAATTTAGTGCACCGTACTGTGATCCACTTTTTGTTGTGGAAGTGAAAATCAAAAGGTTAATGATGATGATGATGATTATGATGATGATGATGATGATAATGATGATGATGATGATGATGATGATGATGATAATGATGATGAGCCAAAGAGCATTCCAATTTGTTATAGTTCTATCGTAGATAATGTTCATACCGCCACCAATAGATTTGAAAGCCGCATTTCTGTCTATACCTTACCCAAATGAATACTTAAAACTTGTCTGCAATAGCTTGTGATCAGGTACCGTAATTCTGTATTTTAGGTTTATTTCAATTCTTCCCTTAGACGTGAGGTATGCTAATTTTCAAGGACATTATCATCTTCGGTACAGAACACTTTGTTGATACTGTGATTTACCGGTTTGTTTTGGTATTAAATCCAAGTGGGACCAAGTGACGAACTCTAGTCATTTACCAGCAAAGTGGTTATTATAAGTAATTATGAAGACAATTAAAGACATGAAGAATCAATCGAAAATGTTAGAAATAGAATATATTATTTATAGGCCTAAATCAATAAATTATACGGTACAGTATAAAAAAGAATGTTAAACTGATTCCTGTTTAAAAAACCTATGAGTGTCTAATGACAATTGGAAAGCGTATTTTGTCGTATTCTATAAGTCAATCTCAGCAGCATTCGAGCTGATTTGACCTACGGCCCTATGTGCATGTTCATTCTGAATTTTCCTGTGTTAGAAGTTTTCTTTTAGGTAGTACATTTGTCCCTAATACCAAACAGGCTAGGCCCAACATAGGCTTAAAGGTTGCCTTGTGTAAAGGGTATACGGTAAGATTTGTTAATTTGGTATTAACATTAGGCCTATAGGCCTACTAGACGGGTACTCATGTATTTATCGTACCCTGATGCTTTCTCGCAACCACTTAAGATCCGAAACCAGTCGGCTGTGTTAGCCATCTATTGTGTTCATAATTAACCGAAAATACCTACGAAATCAGTTGCGACTAATCGCATTTTGTGGGGGATCTGTATTGAAATCGTAATGACATCCGTCCTTGGACTTTTTTGTCACCGATTTGTAGCTTGTCTTTCACACAGCATGACTCTTTGCTTCATTTTAACCTAGAAACAACAGCTCGACTGAAAGATACTATACAAAAGGATTTGATGTATGGAATGGTTTATCCGTAGTACAGAATATAAACCCACTGATGGGTAGAGAACTTTTGATCCAGCGGCCAGGGTCTGCCGACTAGGCATTGAGTCAAGGTTAAGGAGTGGAGTTAATTCCATTAGGCCCTATTTTAAAAGTCACTTTTATACTGACAATCATGTCAATCAAGGCTATATA
>NW_022709613.1:158494-164393 GCF_011630105.1 Anneissia japonica | reverse complement strand
TATGCATATCATCCACCTGATGATGAATTATATACTTATATTAGGCCTATATAATATAAGGTCTATGTATATATCCTATATATAAATAGACCTTTTTTGCTAAACCCCGCTAATCCTTGGAAATTGCTGCTAAGATCCCACAAAACTACAGCGAAAACGTACCGGAAATACGTGTGTTTGTGGGACATGCGCGTACTCTTGGTCATGTTTTGATTGGTCAGTAAGTTTGATTGACACCCGGGAAAGGTCTGTCATTAGTCCTCCTATTTTATCAGCGAAATCAAAGCCGATAGTATAAAGATCTTATCGCCATTCTATATCACAACAGGATTACCGATAGGCCTACGCTACCAATTGCTCAACTTGTTCATTCACGCTTTGCACGATGGTAATCAATATTCGGTAAATTCAAAGGTCTTAGGATTATTTCGTGATTGAATAACTACAGTAATTAGTGAACTGTACATTACACAACTATTGAGCCAAACGCTATACTGTATTTTGACTTTCATATGATTTATTTCTCTCCTTCGAATAGGGCTCATGCCTTGTAGGCCTATTATTAGTTATTTGTGAGTTCCAAAGCTCAGTGCATGTTAAAGAACGCAGTACACTCTTTGGAAAGGAGCAGGGGATTGCGGTGCACTGCTCAATCACCACCAGAAGGACCCCACTGGGAATAAGCCTTCAAACTTTCGTGGTTTTATCCTTGGTGTTCACACCGAATAAATTAAATCCCATCCAGTAACGTGGTGAAGACGAAAAAAATATATTATATAAATGTATCCGTACTCCTTCAAAGGTAATGCTGAGCTATAATACAATATTCATGTTGCTTACTTTGACTATACTAATTAGTAAGCAATTAAAAAAAAGAATAAAAAACACATTCTATCCTTTTAACAGAAGCATTAATATTTGGCCCTAGCGTTATTAAGACTATTAATAAAACTCTAAAATAAATTAGAGTACTGTATAATTAATGACTTATGAGATAACGTCTGTAAATAAGTGAAAAAGAATGCTTTCGATCCGTGTCTCATCTAAAACATTGAATGACTCGTTGAAAACAATATTCTTCTTCTTCTTCACCACCACCTTTTTTTCATTATTTTTTCTCCAAGACAGGGTCTATGGGAACAATGGCCAGGGGCGTCGTCAGGATGTGCTCGACGGAGGTCCAAGGTCCCCGAAGGGGCCCTAATCTTCCCGACGAGAACAAAGTGGGCATGGTCGGGCGTCGCTCAAAATAGGCCGCAAGTGGTCAAGTTGGCGAAGCACCTCAAAAGTATGATAGGAGTTTCAAAAGTTTATTTAATCGATTTTATTATTATTATTATTATTATTATTATTATTATTATTATTATTATTATTATTATTATTATTATTATTATTATTATTATTATTATTATTATTATTATTATTATTAGTATTATTACTACTACTACTGCTACTACTACTACTACTATTATTATTATTATTATTATTATTATTATTATTAATAATAATAATAATAATATTTTCATTATTGTTACTATTAGGCCTATTATCACTATTGCTATTCAAATAAGGCATCATTTGAAGTTTATAACTTTCGATCCTTTTCATAAATAAACAATCCAATGTTTTTAACGAATGTTTGAAGTGTTTTCCAGCTTCGGGAAATTTTATTAATTTTGACTGACACAATATAAATAATTATAGATAAATGATTATTATATTAAATTATTTTAAAAAAAAAAGATTGTTATCGGTAGTATTGTAGTACTACTTGTGTCATTATTATTAGAAATACTAAGCTTTGTTTCTTGTATTTGCTTATAGGATATGCTATAGCTGCTTTAGGCCTATAAACATGGCCCACTTTACAACAATGAATTTTAAAATAGACAAGAATAATAATGATTAATATTATTATTTATTATTATTATTCATTATTATTATCACCATCATCATCATTATTATTATATTATTCTTATCATTAGGCCTATATGTTTACTCTTTATGACCTTACCAATATACTCTTCTATTAGGTGATGGTTTTCTTAGACCCCATTGGAAATAAGTCCGTTTACACATTAATGGGTTGTCTAGGCAATGATTATATATTTTTACTGCAATTTTTAACTTCTGACTTCGAGTCTTTTCATCTTTTTAGTGGTAAATTGTTGTTTGTAATGTTTTTCCTTTTAATGATGCCGAATAAATTCAATTCAATTTAAATATTATTATCATAATCATTGGTTTCGGTTGTATTTTATTATTTTTTACTAATATTATTATTATTTTTTTTTTATGCACACAATACATGTGCCAAGGATTGTCAATAGCGACTATATCACTATCCTACTCGTAGGTGACAATCCCTTACACAAGACAAACATACACACACGATGCTTTACACAGACTAAATCTCAATATGAGGTTTAGGGAGTGCAGTTGTTTTTGTCGTGAGAAAAAGTCCTGCAACACTGACAGGAATTGAACCCAGGACCCTGGGATTGGAAGGCAAGCATCTTAAACACAAAGCTATTCAACTCCACTAATACTACACCAGTATAACGTTTGAAAGCACAAAGATACCGCCCAATTTATTCTCTTGTACTAGTAGATAAAGATCGTCTGCCTTCCCAACAACAGGGCCTAAATGTTCACACCGAGATTTGTTTTCTCTATTTGTCCATGCGTGACGAAATAGTATGGGAAGTTGTAGGTTTATTCTTGCTCTGATGCACCTCAATCGGCTTAATTTAGTAAAATAAACTTGTTTTCACTCATATCATGTCAACAAATAACGAGGGGTGAGTGAAGCGTCTAGTGATGTCTTGTGAACTTCTGGTAAACATTTGGACAATGATCTGTCGTTTTGTTATCTTCCACATGAGGCAATCCGTAGCGACGTCTTTTGCAATGCAGGGCTTCATTTTCATCTGCCTAAGAGGTATCCATCATCTGATAGCATTCTTGTTCTTTTTTTGTTTTGATTTGATAATCTAAGTTTGCTGTATATGGTATTCGATTCGAAATCTGATAGTATTCGAAAATTTAAAACGGAGGAAAGATTTTAAAAAGACTATCGACAGAATAAAGGAAATAGTTGATGAAAGGTGACGTCAGCATTGTTGGTAATGGGAACGTTCAAAAAAGTTCCTGGTGATGATCAATGATGATGATGATGATGATGATGATGATGATGATGATGATGATGATGATGATGATGATATTGATGATGATGATGATGATGATGATGATGATAAAATATTTAAATATTATCTGTTAGACCTGATGAAGCTTGGATTTATCTGTAAAACGTATTATAATTAACTCTGCCTGTCATCTTTCAATTGCCATCTTAGTCATCATTTCTGTGGATTTTTCTGATTTACTGCGGCCGACACCGATTTCCGATGTTCTTCAACTTTTGGTTGACAGGAGTCCTACACAGATTCAATTTTAATAGCTCCACGACGTAGGTAGGCTAGGCTTAAGACAATAAATGCTCATCACCATCCTCATGATTATCATCATCACTATCATCATCATCATCACCACCATCATCATCATCATCATCACCACCACCACCACCATCATCATAATCATCATCATCATCATCATCATCATCATAATCATTATCATCCTCATTCTGATTACGATATCTATGTAATGATGGCAAAGATGTTAATGGTAATGACAGTGGTTAAAGATGATGTAAATACATTTATGATGATGACGTCAGTATACTTGCTACCGGTATTAACTTCATTGAATTAGGCCCACCTTTAGCTCTATTTTAATGCTATTTTCTTCTGCAAAGTAGTGTGCGGTCCGATTCACAACGCACATTGATTTTCTTTTAGAACATCACTTGTTGGTGATCATGTATCAATTCTTTTTCTTTAAAAAGATTGTGCAGTTGTTTAGTCTACTGATGATTTGGTGGAGGATTGCTTATCCCGTTAAAGGACGTTAAGTCCTTGGAAGATATTCTTAATGATTTTTTACTTAAGAAATATAATTCAATTATGCAAGATTCATCCCATCCATTATTTTCAGACATTATCATAAATAGATCGGGAAGGGTTAGACATAAACCAAACAAAATATCCACACACCGTTTTAAAAATTCAGCATTGTACATCGCTTGTAATCTATTTTAATCAAAATTTCAGAAGATAACTGCACATGACTCAAATTTTTATTTTCTAAGGAAGCTTTATTTAACACTTTATATGTTATGAACGATTCTATGTCATGTATAACAAATATCTCAGAATGTATTATTTTGACATTAAAGTTGACTTGTATCTTGTATCTTGTATCCCCCGACATTCCCTGATTAATTTTATTTTGTATTTGTCATGTCATTTGTCAGGCGATCCAACTTTCCAATTTTCTCCACTATTACCAGCATTGAATTAGCGCAAGCTTGTTGGCATAAACTTTCTTCTGAGATCAAAATGTGTATTTTGTGCTATATAAATTCTACTGATTGATTGATTGAAATGGAAAAACGTTAATAAAAAAAATAAGACTAAACTGAACTTAGGTTGTCTGACGCAAAGCACCAATAAATAATATGATGTTTTTCCATGGATCGTAGCTAATAGTTTTACCTGCATTGAATTAAACCTAATTTTTTGCATAAACAAAGGAGGTCGTATTAAATAAACGTGTGATGTAAAATGCATTATCCAATACATAATATTGGTATAATATTGAAAATTAGAATATACATGCACAGAATCCTGGGTATTATTAGTGAATATTTTCCAATAGTCATTTACCACAGCTTCCAAAATGGCAGGCTACGTGAAACACACCTTCGATGAAATACCACGCACTTTCTAAAGAAATTAATGTTGCGGTAAGAATAATTGTACTGCTACTGTATAAACACGCTGTATTGAATGATAGTTCAAAGTTGTTACGTTCCGGTATTATTCGATTTAACAATAAAGATTATCTTAGCTAAGAAAATCCTTTAGAAATTTCGACGCCTCGATGTCTGGCAAAAATAGACAATTTCTTTACTTAGATGGTAAGATTTTACACTGCCATTTTGTCTTCAAGTGACGACAATAATAGTTTATTGTTAAATATAAATCAGTTCAGTCTTCTTAAACTTGTGCGTTAGACCAGAACTGAGTTGGTACTCCAGGCCTATTGTATAAGATCTTAGTTGAAGGATATGAACTTTTATTCTTTTTATTTACAAAGTAGTATTGCAACAAACAAAAGTCCACGCTACTCATTTCTCATGTGATTTATAGCAGGCTGATCTTAGAATTGACATATTTTATTTGTGTTTGGGGTCAGAATTGATACTGTACTAGTATTTTGTTTGGACAGTACTGAAGCAGTATCTCTGTACCAGGGAACAGTGAAATTACTCTGTCCAGTGCTTATAATCCTTAAGTCGTTTTTGTTATAAACTTATGGCCTTATATAACTTATACTTGAAAACTTGTACTGGTGCTATATAATGAAATTATTTATTTATTTTCGTGTAGGTATTATTAGGCGTATAATAATCCTGGCCCAATAATTATAAGTATTAATTGATTGATCATGTTTACACTTTGTCTACTAACAAAATTATTTTACTAAATTGATATTTCTATTATCATTATCACCAGCCTTATCGTCATCGTTGTCATCATATCACCAACACCACCACCATCATTATCATAAATATTATACATATATATTGGAGTTTTTTTTTAATTAGCTAGTTTTAGGCCAGGGATTGCCAAGCAGTGAACTTAGTCACTATTCAAAGCGGAATATCCCTTCACATAATCACAAAATGCTTTACATAAACTAAGTCTCATTATGAGGCCTAGGAAGTTATATTGTTTTTGTTATGAGAAAAAAAAAATCCTGTTACCGTAATAGAATT
>NW_022709613.1:157288-157878 GCF_011630105.1 Anneissia japonica | reverse complement strand
ACTCTCATATATATATAAATAGATATATATATATATATATATAAGGGAATCTTGAATTATATATATATATATATATATATATATATATATATATAGGCCTATTTATAATAATATGATATTAAGCAATGCAAGTTTATCGTACTAGGCCTATTACGGCACTGTACTAAACAATTACAGTGTCAATATAAATTTCAGTATATTAATATAAAATAAGTATATATACAACATAATGTAGTTAGGGATGTAATACGTATTATTATAGGCCTAATATATATTATATAGTACATCCATTTTGATATTCTTATTATGATTATTCTTTGTTGTCCTTTTTGATGGTTCAGTGTTGTCTTGATATTTTATATTTTTTACCTTTAACTATGTGGTGTACTAAAGACAATTTTCTAATATATTTTTCTAAATGTATATTGGACCAAAAAAATGTTGTGGTAGCAGCGCATTCATTTATTATAATAATGTATTCCAATATGTTAATTTAATATAATATTCTATATATATATATATATTAACATATTGGAATAAATTATTATATTTGATATACATATATAATATATATTAGGCCTATATATATG
>NW_022709613.1:151976-157118 GCF_011630105.1 Anneissia japonica | reverse complement strand
CATGGATGGATCGATTGATGGATGATTGGATATGGATGGATGGATGGATGGATGGATGGATAAATATATGGATGGATGAATAATATGACGTCAATGTGTTTATAAACTGATACCACAATTTACTTCCATATGTTTTAAACCTCCATACAATCAATTAGAAAGTAATTGATTGAAGTATTATTATTCTTACCTAAGTATTTACACCTTCATGGAGAAATTGTAAATGGATTAATAAAAATCAATGAAAATACAGTTTAAAGAAAACATAAATAACGAGTAGATCTCCCTACATACCAATATTCCTGTTGGTGCGAGTTAAGAAATTGCGTGAAAATTAATGTGAGAATGATTTAATTCAATCAGTCATTTTGTTTATAGGCCTTTTCATTTTTATTCTGCAGAATGCAGTCCTATGTAACATTCCGTTAACAGGTATTCTTATAAAACTCCTTTGAAAAGGACTGGAAACCTCCGGTTCCTTACAGAGTCAGATTAAGAGTAGCCTAGGTGACTTCCTTGTCCAATCACTGCATTTCCTTAGCCGTAACCGCTTCCGACGATACGTAGAGTGCTCCTTTACTTTTTTCTATTCATTCTTTCTTTATTTCAGTAAATCGGGATCAAGCAAATACATACCATAATCCCCAGCTATTAATGACTGAATTTTCTGTTTGACCTTGTGTTTACAATACATGTTATAAGTGCTTTAGTTAAATTCTATATACCTGTACCTGTATTCACCCCCGGTATTTGGTAGTGTTGTGTAGTTGTTGTTTTTTTTAAAGATTTGCTTATTTTCGAAATAAAAATATAAATGAACATAATAGAGTGAGTCAACAGATGAAGCACCTTTTTGAACTGCGTCACCCTGGTTTCTTTTGGTTAACATTCCATGAGGTCTGATTTTATTAATGAAATACCGGTACACCATCACCTATTTATAACTTTATCTAAAAACACCCCACCAACAACACGTCAAAACATAAGAAAATATTTTATTAGACCAAAAATACAATCGGTCCTACGTGTTTCTTATCGTGCAGTAAAATTGTGTACAACCGTATCAATAAAGTGTTATTATGATAGGCCTATACGCCATGTACAATGAAGCAAAATATTAAACACCATCACCAACTAAGATTAACAACCATGGAGATCCAGGGGTGGCGCACCTAGGACCACTTTCGAAACCTTTTAATCGAAGCTCGACCACGCCCACTTTGCTTTCGTCGGGGAAATCTGACTCGTCTGGGACCTGGGCCCCCCCCCCCCCCCCAACGTCGGGCAAATCCTGGCGCCACCCCCGTGGAGATCAATACTGTATTTGCAGGAGCGAATCCAGCCGGTAAGTGAGAGGGGGCTTGAATGTGCGAACTGAGGGACAGCCTCCGAGAAGAGCCCCTGGTAGGGGTGCAAGGGGAGAATCTCCCCTAAGCCTCTAGCACCTTAATTTACTTGAGTTGGTATTTGATTGATTTTTACTATCTTTTGCATTGTAATTTTCTGATAAACTATACAAAACAATTTTTTACAACAAAAATAGAGGGCGTATGCCCCTAAAGCCCCCTCCCCACCAACCCCTACCCCAACTCTAAATCCGCCACTGATTTGGACAATGGGAATTCTAAAACAAATTTTTTTTTACAAAAATTAAAATAATTGAGGCCGAATCATCGATTCATTTTCATCGCTTGGAGTTCCATCTGCATAAATATAATATTGTATTTGAATCAGTGTTGTCCATGGTGATTCGTCATAAAGGTTCATTTACTATAGCATTTTCCGTTTTGCCATCCATTCTAAAAGGGCCATAAATATTTGCATATCATGAATAGGCCTACATAAATAATCATCAATTGTTACTGCTGATCTACCATCCTTAGTTTCTAAATATTCATGGTATAACAAATCTATTTTTAGAAATCACAGCAAAATTATAATGGAAACATTTTGAGTTGAACAGAAATAACCACTGATTTTCCTTAATAATCACCTTGTTTAGCACGGACTAATAGTGCAAATATGAACACAGTAATTAATATCTGATTTCTGACTTGATAGTTTTATGTCAATATTTACTTTCTCAGAATTCTTAGGGAGTAAGATGTATATAATTTATCATGAATTTTATTGAAATCTGTTCGTTAAAAATTATTTATGGCATGTAAGTTTGAAGAGGAATTTGCTATATGCCGAGGTTTAATAATACAAAAGTTTTAATTAACAACAAATATGATCATCGTGACCTTGGAAGCTTGTTTTGAAATAGGCCTATGTAGGCTTATACATTAACCTATAACTTTGGATTTTCTAGAGCCTTTCCTATATTAAGTATTCTTTGCTTATATTTAACAAACGCTTAACTAAAATTTTCATTACTGGTATTATTTAAATTAAATTAATTTTGATGACACGATATTATGGTATTTCAAATGTCAAAAAAAATGTTTAGGTAAATTTTGAAGAGTTCCTTTTTCTATACTAAATTACAGGTACTTATTCAATTTACTTAAACTGGAGAATTAAAATCAGTATAAATAAAAGGGTAAACTAAACATAGCGCCATATTTATAACATTATAATTAAAATACAACGAAATGCGTAACAATTACAAGAATTTTTACAGAGCAAAGTTACAAAAATAAATTGAAGTAGAGGTGTAACTGGCGTAATGGCGTAACTTATGAAATAGGTGCAGTTGAAACTAATTCATCTTATGCACTTTTAGGTTTCTTCGTTGAAACAAAATATCACAGAGTTTCTCAATTGCTTTTGGTTAAGAATAGTATTGTTGCCAGTTGACAACAATTAAAGGTGAAGTGTGGTTCACGAGCCTGTCCCTCAAGCATTTGAGTAAAGAATTTGACATTACCTACATACTGTGAACAAACTAGGATTAGACCCCTGAATGGCCAACTGAGCAGGCAGACTGCTTTATTTTACAGATTATAAGTGAAGCATGGACCTATTGTTCGAGGCTATTCAGCAGCAACACTCAGTACAAAAGAAACACAAAACGAAATATTTTGATACGACCAAACTATAGGAATTTACATCGTTGCGAGGAAAAAAAACTGATTCGGTCTTGTTGTTAGAATCAAACATGGCGTAGGCCATACTAGAGAATTAAATGTGTAAAATTGAACATAATTAAATACATATGTTTAAATTTAAATTAATATAGCAATATGGTAACTTGAAATCTAGTTTTCCCTCAACGGATTATATTCGGGCAGTTTTCAAAAAAAAAAAATGTCCATGATAGTCTCATGACTCAACATATCAATCGGATTAAGCACAAGTAAAAATATATCCTCACCCTCCAGGTATTTTTCAATTTATCATTTGTAAATATTTGATTCCTGATAGTCAAGATTTTAATACTTTTTCCTCATCCCATCTTGGATTCATAATTTGTAACAATCTTTAAATAGGCCTTGGTTTCATTGTGTTGGCATAGTTATTTTGGCTTAACTATCTGCTTTAGCACTGGAGTAGGCCAGCTACAACTGAACGTTTCACAATTTGGCCCATATTCCACCAACCCAAAACAGTGGATGTGGGGATGAACCTCACCATACAACACCCTTTGAAATGCAGTTTAACCTATTAGATGAAACCTGCATCATTTTAGATCTTGCCTTTTATAACAGGCGAAGAGATGTTTAGTAGTGGTTCTAACACATCTAGTACGTTGGCTCGATAAGAAGAAAATCATAGGCTCACACGAGTTGCCTGTAGAAACTAGGGATTTATTGATGCTGAATCAACTATCTTAAATCATATTTCAATAAGCTTCATATATTCATTTTATAGGCAATTTCTATTGTGAATCGGAAAATAGTATAGGCCTATCTATAGTTTCTACATAGACCTAGTATCTGAAAATAAAAACACATCAGATTAGCATAATACATGCATGTTGTTAGTGTTTGTATAGTGATATATGAAATCCCTTTAAATCATATTTCAACAAGTTTCATATATTCATTTTATAGGCAATTTCTATTGTGAACCGGACAATAGTATAGGCCTCTATAGTTTCTACATAGACCTAGTATCTGAAAAAAACATATCATATTAGCATAATACATGCATGTTGTTTAGTGTTTGTATAGTGATATATGAAATCCCTTGTGTAAATGGTTTGAATGCAAATTTGTAAATAAAGAGTAATATGCAGTTTTGACATAAAATAATCCATAAGCAAATGTGCTTAGGTAATAATGAGGTTTTGAATCTTGTGAGAATTAGGCAAATCTCAGTTATTTATTGATATTTGTATACCTCCATGATATCAACATAAGAGAAGAATGGATCAGGGGAAAGGAACACTATCCGTCTATTTTAGTCTACTCATGTACGCCTATAATTTAAACCATGGAGACATATCACCTCCATATCTAAACTAGTCTACAGGTAGCAATATTATTTAATATAGGAGTATTGTGATCATGGTTCATACCAATAATGTGCTGTCAGATTCATGTTTGTAAAGATCCAGTTATTTATCTCAGAGAGGCTTAATAGTACTGTTATAAGTGTTATATTGTTATACAATTACCAGGTTAATATTACAGTACTATTATTTAACTAGTATGTTTGTTTGCATGATTAAATAATATAGTAAAAGATTGCAACCAATTGGATACAAATTGGAGGTAATTAGTGAGAATTTTTGTTTATGATATTAACAGTTTATTTCTTTTTAATGGCCAGTTTGATATCGAAAGTACAAGAAAAATACAATGGAACTTATGTAATCTAGCTAGGTAGACCTTAATTTATGGCTTTCGTATCTCATCAAAATCATAACAGTGTAGATGTTTGAACAAGAGCCATTTGTGAAAGAGCTCGAGTTGGTGAATCTTTTATTTTTATTTCATTTTATTCTATTCCTTTAGGCACGTGGCCAAGAATGACCAAAGGCGGCTTAATCACTGTCCTATTAGATAGGTGACAATCCCTTCACATGAAAAAAATAAGCACATGAAGTTTTACATAGACCATGTTCTGTTTTAACAGTGTAGAAGTTTGAACTGATGCTTTACATAGACCATGTTCTATTTTCACAGTGTACAAGCTTGAACTGGAGCCATTAGTCAAGAAACTCGTGTTGGTGGATCTTATATATATATATAT